>NC_141159.1:117906471-118090901 GCF_053477565.2 Lygodium microphyllum
ACATGAAATACATTGTGGATTTTTATATTCTCAGGGAGTTGTATCTTGTAAGCGCTTGGTCCTAGGCACTTGAGAATCTTATAGGGTCCACAATATCTTGGACTTAGCTTCTTAAACTCACCTAAAGACAAAGAACTCTTCTTTGGATGGACACGGATGAAGACCATGTCTCCCTCTTTGAAGATTCGTTCTTGCCTTTTTAGATCAGCATACGCCTTTTGTCGATCCTTGGCAGCTTGAATATCCTGTCTGATGATCTTGATTTGATCATCCATTTCTTCTAACATTTTTCTCGAGGCTTCTACCCTTAGAGTAGGATCGGAAAAATTAAGTGGCATACGACAATCTTGACCATACAGTGCCTGAAATGGAGTCATCTGAATACTTCGATGATAGGAGGCATTATAGGCAAATTCCACTAAGGATAGATACTGAATCCACCTTTTAGGTTCCTTGCTGCAATATGCACGTAGAATATCCTCAATTACCTGATTAACTCGTTCTGTCTGCCCATCAGTTTGTGGATGATAAGCAGTACTGAAACAAAGTTGGGTTCCAATGGCTTCAAATAAACTCTTCCAGAAGTGTGATGTGAAAAGAGAATCACGATCACTGATGATCCTTTTAGGTAACCCATGTAATCAAAAATTCTAGCAATATCTGAAGCCTTGTAATTGGTTTTTGTTGGTAGAAGATGAGCGACCTTTGTTAGCATGTCTACTATTACCATTATTGAGTTATATCCTCCTTGTACAGAAGGTAACCCAACTACAAAGTCCATGCTAATAAATTCCCATTTCATCTGGGGAATGTCAAGTGGCTGGAGTTTTCCTGGTAACTTGACACGTTCAGATTTTACCCTTTGGCAATTTAGACATTCAGTGACATACTTAAGTACATCACCCTTGAGTTTTTGCCAGTAATAACTTTTCCTGACAGCATTAAGAGTTTTTGCATATCCTGGGTGTCCTGAAAAAGGAGAGTCATGTGCTTCCCAAAGTATCCTTCTCTTAAGAGTCTGACTTGAAGGAATGCATAGTCTCATTCTGAAATAAACAAGTCTTTCATCTTCATCTATAGAGAATTCCTGATACTTAGTCTTGAGTTTGGGATCTTGCTTCTTATTCTGAACTTCCCAAAACAATTGTTGATAGTCTGGGTCCTTATTTGCTTCATCCTTGGTCAACTCGATGATAGGATTAGTCGGCATCGATACCATTGTAGCCAGAGTTTCTGATCTAGATGGTTCTTCAGTGATAAGAGCATTAAGGAAGGCTTTACGGCTAAGGGCATCTGCTACTACATTTTCTTTACCGGGTTTGAACTTAATTTCAAAGTCATATTCCTGTAGAACCTCGATCCAACGTCGTTGCCTCATATTAAGATCAGGTTGAGTAAAAATCCACTTAAGACTTTTATGATCTGTGACTAAGGAAAACTTATTTCCAAGCAAGTAATGTCTCCATAATTTGAGAGCATGAATCACAGCTAATAACTCCATGTCATGAGTAGCATATTTCTACTCATGGATTTTCAACTTTCTTGAAGAGTAAGCTATAGGATGTCCTTCCTGCATTAGTACACATCCCAATGCAAGAGAGCTGGCATCTGTGACAACTTCAAATTCCTTGCTTAAGTCAGGTAGCCTTAAGATAGGAGCAGTTACCAGACTATGCTTTAGTTGCTCAAAGCTAGATTGTTCGATTGGCGTCCAATTAATGGCAACTTGCTTCTTAAGTAAATTTGTAAGAGGTGCTGCAATTTGAGCATAGTTTCTGATGAATACCCTATACCATCCTGTTAGGCCAAGGAAACTTCTCACTTCCTTGATAGTGGTTGGGGATGGCCAATCTTGAACATCCTTGACCTTGGCAGGATCTACTGATATACCCTCAATAGACACTATGAATCCCAAGTATTCAATCTTTCTTTTGAAGAATGCACACTTCTTCTTCTTGGCATACAACTTGTGTGTTCTCATTGTCTCTAGGACAATACGAAGATGTGGTTCATGATCCTCTTCCTCCTTAGAATAAGTTAGGACGTCATCGAAGAATACAAGGACAAAGTCATCAAGGTGGGGTCTAAAAATGTCCTGCATTAACCTGTTGAAGGTAGCTGGAGCATTTGTCAATCCAAATGACATCACAATGAATTCGAAATGGCCGTATCTTGTGTTGAAGGCGGTCTTTGGAATATCTTCATTCTTGACTCTAATCTGGTAATATCCTGACCGAAGATCAATCTTAGAAAAGATCTTTGCTCCTTGTAGACGATCAAGAAGCTCATCAATCCTTGGGATTGGGTACTTATTCTTTACTGTCACCTGGTTTAGCCCTCGGTAGTCGATACAAAGACGGAGAGTTCCATCTTTCTTCTTTTGGAATAATACTGGGGCTCCCCATGGTGAACTACTTGGCCGGATATACCCTTGTTCTAGAAGTTGCTTGAGTTGCTCTTTTGGTTCGATGGCTTCAGGAATAGACATTTTGTAAGGTCTTTTTGCCACTGGAGCGGCTTCTGGAATAAGTTTGATCTCATGATCAACTTCTCTTTCTGGAGGTAACTCAGTTAGCTCTTCAGGAAATATGTCAGCATACTCTTCTAACCAGGATGGTTCTTTTCCTGCATGATCATCTTGATTTACCTTGTTTAACTTGATCAAGTAAACAGGTAATCCTTTCTTCAAGCCTTTCACAATTCGAGAAGCTTTTGCCAATTGAACTTTAGGTTTCCCTGTTTCACCTTGTGTAGTTGCTATTTCACCGTTCAAATCCTGAAATGTGACTTGACCTTTTCCACAATGGATATGAGCATCATTGGGAATCAGCCAATCCATTCCTAGTAAACATTCATAGGCTCCTAGGTTCATTACTCTGAACCTCATACTTGAAAGGTTTTCCCCTAGGTTAAACTCTACCTTGGCAGTTTGCTGTGTAGAAAGTACTTCCTTTCCATTTGCTAATTCCACAAGCAGCTTTGATGCATTTACAGTATCTATACCTATCTTCTTAGCACACTTGGGTGAAATAAATGAGTGTGTACTTCCACAGTCAATCAAAACTTTAAATGATTTACCTTGGTGACTAGCCGGTGTCTGTATTACCGAATATTGACGATTTGGTCCTTTCCTGTGGAATGCAGCATGAACAGTTGCTCTTTCAATATCTTCTTCCATAGTAGGGTCTTCCTCCTTATTAGTCTCTTTTAGGGTAATATTTGACGTTCTTCCTCTTGCCATAGCTACATAACCACGACCTTGGGCAGCTCTGCCTTGACCTCGAAATTGGCCTTGGTGATGGTTTCTACCAAGCTTTGGACAATCTCTCCTGAAATGTCCTGTCTCATTACAATGGAAGCACCTAAGACCATCCTTGTTTCCTTGGGTAGGAATAAAATTTCCAACTGCATTGGATTTTGCCTTCTTCTTTTGTCCTTGGAAAAATTGTCCTTGGGTTCTTTTTGCTTGACCTTTGAATCCTCCTTTGTTCTGGTTATTGTAGCTCCAGAACTTATTGTTATTAGGCTTTGATTGTACTTCCCGCACAATAGGAGCAGCTTGAATCAGAGCATCCTGGAGGTCTATGGGGCGCATTGATTCTAAACGAGTGTTCAGAGGATAATTTAGCCCATTGCAAAACTTGGACACTTGTTGAACAGTATCCATGGGGGGTGCATATTTAAGAAGAGAAACAAACTTGGAGTAGTATGCTTCCAAGGTCAGTCCCATTTGCTTCAAATTGAAGAACTCGTTCATCTTTTGGGTGCGATAAGCTGGAGGTAAATACCTCCCTCTTACAGCTTCTTTCAGCAAGTCCCAAGTAATGGTATTTTCAGGGACACCTTGATCTCGGCACCACTGCTTCCACCAAAGTCGAGCTTCACCAATTAATTTTAGCTTAGCTATCATGGCTTGGTTGGCTGGGATAGTTCCAGCAGCAGTAAAATAATCTTCCATCGATTCGATCCAAATTTCTGCATCAGCTTCCACATTTTCGCCTTTCCCATTAAACTCTGGAGGTTTGACTTGCTTCAATAAATTCCTTTTCTCTTGAGCTTCGTTGGGAATTATTGTGGGTGCAAGATTCTGGGAAATTTTTAGAAATTTGTAAGTTAAATTTTACAACTCTATGTAGCGTCAATAATAGAGTTCAGTACTTCAAAATATCTCTCGCTTAGTTTACTGAAACAACTCTCAAATCAACTTTCTTCCCATAAAATTAAATTGCAATTTCAGAGGTTTCAAGACAAAAATAATAAAAATAGGATTGTATTATTTCTTTGATTGATGAAGTATCAATCAATCTTTTATTACAACGGATATACAAGGTAATCAGATGGAAGGAAATACATTATTCAGATGGCTCGCAGGCTCATCTTATTTTCTCTCTAAAAAGGATTCCCTACTACAATCTACGTATGACACTCTGATACATCCTTTATGAAGTAACTTGGATTCGGAGAGTGAATATCTAGGAATCTATATTTTTGAGAGAGTTCAGGAAATCCCTCTTTTTTGTAGTTGCGACGGCTAGAGCGACCTATGACTTTTATTCTGTCAGCCGGAAGGATCTTCGTAACTTCCCCATAGATATATTGGTTTAGTTTGATCTTCTTGCCTCTAGTATACAGGGTTGAGTTTACAGTGGCCTCATGAAATAGATAGATCTTAACAACTTTAAGATCTTCCATCCATTTTACCCTTTTCAGATTATTTTGAAGATAAGCTAGACGGCTTGCATCAATATAGCAATATCCTCCACTAATCATCCAACGTCTTTCACGATATAGAGGCGACGGGTTGTACAACTGATCTAGTACTCGCATCATCTGAATTCTCCAGGAAAAACTGGATGAATGCATAGCTGACATAAACATTACTTGAAAGATCAAGAATCGCTTCCAAGATTCATTACTCTGCCATAATTCAAAAAACATATGTTAATAAAGAGAAGAAAACATGTCCTAAGCTATGCTTAGAAAAAAATAATATTTTTCTTAAGCTTACGTCATAATCTATACTAACGTGCGCTCTGATACCAACTGTGAGGTGTCCGCTAGTCCCAATCCACGGCACACCTTTTAGTAGTCCATCAGTAGGTTTTTCCATAAATGATGCCGCCCGCTGCTCCCTTGGAACATCACGGGATTGTCACTTAGGCCCTACCGAGTCTACTTCGCAACGGGAGAGTTCTAGCCGAACCCACTAGGATCGACCTGAAGACTTGGGTTCCTAAAATCGGATGGGTCTCCTAGCAGCCAGCTAGCGTCAGTAATTTCGAGTTCCACTTTTTAGAGGATTACTCAATCTGAAGCGGACTTGCCATTGCACTTGGTTCAAAGAGAATGGGAGACGGAGGGGACTGTGGTACATCAACCCTCCTGCCCATAAGGCAAAATCCCATTCCGGTCCCCTAAAACAATGCAAGTCGGTTCTACCTAATGACTACTTGGTCAATTTATCATCTTCCTATTTCTATATTCGATGTAGAAAAGCTCCCAGCTAACCGGGACCACCCTACCATTGGACGGACCCGTCGGGGGTTACACCCACCCGCTTTCCTCTGATGATGGGTCATCTTTAGTTTTTTAATTACCTACAACACATTTATTGGAACATATACAACCAGCTTCCTTAATTAATCCATTTAGTCACACGTTCCTTCACATAATTTATCTCACTAACACGCATACAATTCGAACAGTAAAGCAAACTTCTTTATTGTATTGGAAGTCTTATTACAATTTTCATCATTCCGACCCAGCGGAGAGATACACAGAATTCCATAAGGACATTCCGTCCACCAAGATTCCACCCTCATAACTAGTATTTAGGGTTCCAGGATCCCATCCTGGGTCACGAAGGGGCTCGTCAGATTCTTGGAACAATGCAGGATTTACAGCCAGAGCCCCCTCTGGCACCTACAATTCCTACTGCCCGAGACTATCCCTACTGACAGACCTTTCGCCTACGGAGCCGGTCCAAGCCTCTCGTAGCGATAATCATGACCCCCTTGGAGTAGGGTCTCGCCGCTAGCTTGGGGGTAGCCTAGCGCGATCCTTCCTTTTATTCTGTTGGCAATAATTTCAATTCAAAATCTAGATTCTAGCAAACACAAACAGTCCTTTCAAATATGTATCAAATAGTGCAATGACAATCATCCCAACATGTAAATCACAGTTTCACATAGCCAAGGTAGACCTTATCCTAAGGCAACCTTTCATTCTAATGAGGATTCTTCTCCCCATAAAGAAGTGTTGAGTACACCTCTTAAAACACGTTAAGCAAGGCATGAGTTTTCCATTTGGATTCACTTATCTAACATAAGCAAAATCCCTTAAGGAAATATATTGTGTCAATAAACTCAACAAGATGATCTTTAGGATTCCTAAATAGATAACCAGTTTCTATAACCTTCACTAATCAGTTCTTAACCTTGTCGTATTTTGATCATAACTCTATTGAATACGCATAAAGACATATGTACAATAACCTTTGACAATTAATTCTGTCTTGATTCTATGCCTTAGTATCCCAACTATTCTAGCTAGAAATCATAGTGATTAATCGTTTTATGCTTGAACTAATATGTCCTTCTAGATGAGTTATCAGTTTAATGTGTAAGAGAAGAATATGAAAGCTAATATCCTATGTAATTTATCTTATATTGTAAAATTGATAATCTAGTAATGAATAACCTGGTTTGGCGGCATGATGACATTAGGAACTTCATCTTTACTCGCGCTCGCATTAGCCACACCCGATGTTCCAATTGTGGTGGCAATTCCCGCAACCTCGGGCACTCCCGTATCATTGGCAACACCCGTTGCTTGACCGGTTGCATTGATTTCCATGGTTTTTTCACTTCGTCGCTTTGGAGCCATCGTCCACGAGGAGTCTGAGAGATAGGGAAGGTGGGATAGATTTTAGATGAGAGAGGGTAGAGAATATGGCTTAGTTAAAGATCGAGACAAGGGATTTGAGCTAGCTCTCTTCCTCTCTCTCTCTCTCTCTCTCTCTCTCTCTCTCTCTCTCTCTCTCTCTCTCTCTCTCTCTCTCTCTCTCTCTCTCTCTCTAGCTTCTCGCAGCCTCTTGAAGGAGTATTCTTCCTTCTCTCTTCTTCTCTCTCGCAGCCTCTCGGGGTCTCCTTATGTCCCTTATGCCTCTCCCATGCCTCGTATTTATAGTGAATTGGGGAAGAGGGCTTGTGGTTGAGAAGTGGAGCTCTTTGTGGAGGGGGATCTTGGAAAGATCAGTGATCTGATGCTCAGATCATAAATCTGATGGTTCCATTGGCTCCGAAAGGGGGGTAAAACTCCAAGACACTTGGTTAGAAAGCTCTCACTTCACTCTTTCTTCTTTTCTCTGTTCGAAGTGCTGTCTACTGCCTGTAAACTGCGATCGCGGCGCGCGCGATTTCGCCAGTCACTTTTCTTTATTTTTCTTTTTATAAAATCTTCAAACTAACTAACACATCACTTGTTTTTTTCTTTTAAATGACATCTAGTTCTAGAAATCTCCATATCTCTTTTTTTTTTTTAATTAAGATAATCTCTAAAATATCTAAAATATTCTAGTCTTGTCCAAAGGTCTAATATTTTTAGACCATCCAAACTATACACATTATCCTAGTGATTAATATAACTCATAAGTTTCGTTCGCGTTGTAATTTACGTGAAGGATGGCCACGGTCCTTGCCAATTCGAAAAAAAATATCGAATTTACGACTCTTGATTTTTCTAAATAAAATATTTTAAATTAAATAAAAATTATTAATAATTAATGTTAGTTAGTTTTTACCTTAGTTAGTCTTTAGTTAGTAATCTTACTAACTTAACTAACTTTTGAACTAACCAACTAACTTTTATTGTGTGGAAATATTACATAGTGGCACCATAGCAGGTCCAATAAATCCACCACCACCATTGACAACTTGTGCTTGCTTTGCGAATCAACTCATCTATCCTCTATAAGCTAACTTTGCGTTTATTTGGCAAACACTGCAAACCATCTAGATCTTTCTCATGCTCTTGATTTGAGTCTCTTACTTCTTTGTCTCTTTCCTGTGCATGAGAGAATTGCATAGTCTGTCCTATAGTGGAACAACACAAGAGGGCAAGGACCAAGAATAGGTTGAGGCACTTAGAGCGTTGATTTACCAAAACATAGTTGCAGCTGAGGAGAAGAGGGCAAGTTGGTTGAAGGAAGAATGAACATAGGCACATGCATAAGTTCAATCCATCATTGTGTAGGAAGCTCGCTTCAATAACATGAAGGCTCTTGTGTATGCTATAATCTCTCTTGGCATCGTAGCTCTATACACGTTTGCGTAAACTTGCCACTTTCTTGCTAGCTCTGATCATAGCTTTCACCACTTGTTCCCTCTTTTGTTCCTCTTGTAGACCCTGGGGCCTATAGATTGCAAGGATACTGATAGCTTTGATAAAGCTCAAAACCTCTTACAGCTTGCCATGTCTAGGATGGAGGATGAATTCATTAAGTGCACAGTGAATGAGTAGATCCTGAATGGTTGTTTGAAATCTAAGGTGGATGAAGGCTCTCAAGGTGTCTATAGATTGAAGATGAAGAAATGAGAAGCTGTAAAATCACTGCACACTATGTTGGACAGGCAGTCCCAAATCTTGAGTGCCTTGAACAAGGAGAAGAAGAAGAAAAGTTTGCTCCCTACTAAAGCCTCTTCAAAGCCTTCAATAATGGTGCTCCACTTGTTGAGAATGAAGAGTAGAGAAAGATTCAAGCATAAAATGCCTTTCCAAACCTCATGAGATGAAGGCTAGGAGAGATTGAAGAAGAGGAAAAAGAAGCCTCTCTTGAAAAGTAACCATAGTTTAACTCCCAACTAAGCCTGGTTCACTTCCATTTTACCTAGTTATCTTCAAATTGCATGAAAATTTGATGGCAAACTACTATTTTAGACTTTCACCGCCATATCTGACCTTGGAGATCTCCAGATATAGTGTCTTGCTAATTGTAGATGGTCTGCAACCCTCTGCTAATCACTATCTTTGTCAAATACTTGTCTAAAATTGATTTTGATGGAGAAAAATTGGATTGAAATAGAAGGAAAAATGGATCAAAGACCAATGCTTTGATACTGCTTGTCAAGAAGTGAACTAGAGAGAGAGAAAGAGAAGAGAGAAGATTGTAGAAGAGAGAAGAAAGAGTGCAGAGAAGAGAGAAATAGAGTGACGAGGAGAGAGAAATACTAGAATAGGAGAGAGAAATACTTGAAAGAGAAAGAAGCCATTGAAGTTGTGAGCAAGGTGAAGAGAAGAAGGATAGTAATGCATTAATGTGTCAAAAGATAGTTACAAAATGATTGGTACCTTCACCTTTTATCAAAACTGCATCATGGACATTAACTTGCTAGTGTCCATGGAGGTTGCAGTGTCTTGGGCAGTCGAGGTGGTCATGGCATGGGACATGAAGATTGATGGGAGGGGGTGTATTGGGGCCTTGCCCTTGCCTAATACTATCATGACTACTTTACCCTCTAATGCCTTGGCGCTACCTCTTGGCTCTCCTTCCCACTGAGGGCTCATGGTAGTTAGCTCTTATGTGCCAAAAGTCTCCTCCACTAACCTGTGCATGGCCTCGACCATCTCTTCATATTCCTTTCTCCTCAACTCTTTCACCTCTTCCTCTGCTTTTCTTTTTCTCTCTTCTTCAGCCCTTCTCGACTCCTCTTCCACTCTCTTTAGCTCAACTGCTTCCTTCTCCCTTCTCACCTCTTTGGCCCTTTTGGGCCCTCTTCAGCTCGGCACATTCCTCCTTGGTCATTCTTTATTTTATTTCCTTCTGTGACTTCAATGGGGTTTTCTTCTTTGGTGCCCTGGGCTCTCTTTGGCATAATTGTGTCTCTTGCTCTTCCCTATCACTTATAGTCCTCTCAGGGGTGTGGTAATCAGTCAAGGGTGTGGCAATTAGTCAGGGGTCTCCCCTACTACAACTTCACCTTCTTCTATGTCCTTTAGGGCCTCTTGGATGATGGTTGTTAGTACTCCACCGAACTTGATGGTGGATGCCTTGGAGGAGGATTTTCTCCTAGAGTTGACCTCACTGTGGAGGCTGGGGACTACCCTGTTGAGAATAGCAAATGATGCTTGATGTGAATGCCCATAGAGGCTAGATGTGTGCCTAGAAGAAACCTGCCCATAAGTGGCTTTTTATCCTCTAGGAAGAGATGACAAAATCCCATAAGCACAGTGAGGTACAATGGTACTATCCAAATGCTATATAAGCATGTACTTGACACTCATTTCAATGTGATAGTACTATCATTCTGTGTCACTCAAGATTGTGTTTATGAGTCCAAGTTAATCTATTTTGGAACCTAATTCACTTGAGTTACAATTCTTTATCTCAATCATGTTTTATGTTTAGAGACATCATTTGACGGTAGATATACAATTAGTTATTGGTCTAGGAGACTAAGGAACAAGAAAGTGTCAAATGATAATAATACATCTACTACTAATTCAATTCTTGATGAAGTCTTTCTTACCTTAGAGAGTTTGGATGATGAGCTTGGTATTCCTTTAGTTAGTACTGAGAGCATATGATAATGCAAAGGCCCTATTGAGTAATCTAGTGGTACACAAATCTAGCAAGGTGAAATATCATGTTAGAATATTTGATTTTGAGGGTTATGTAGCAAGTAACAATTATGCTTATAAGATAAAACTAGTTGAGGATGTTGAGCCCACTTCTTTTGAGGAGGCTATTAGTCATGCTCATTGGGATGTAATAATGGATGAGAAGATGGCTACATTAGAGGGCAATAGGATTTGAGATCTAGTAACATTGCCCAAGGGTAAGAAAGCTATTGGCTATAAGTGGATCTATAAAATAAAGCATAATATAGATGGTTCTATTAGTAGGAATAAGGCTAGATTGGTTGCAAAAGGCTATGCATAAACATATGGTATAGATTATGAAGTGATATTCAATCCAATTGCTAGGATGGCAACTGCCAAATGTGTAATTGGTTTTGCAGTAGCCAAAGGTTGGACTTTATAGCAGGTGGATGTGGAGAATGTCTTTGTGTTAGATATGCTCAATGCCCCACCCTCATAAGGTGCCACAAATAATCCATGATGCTCAAAGTTGTAAGGACCTCATTATGAGGAGAAGCCATATGTGAGCCCCTGAGTCCTGACTTGTATGTCAGATGAGGTCTATGTGATCGGATGGCAAAAAGGTGACCATTATGAGTCTAATCTTTGGGTTAGACGGAGTACTTAAGCTGGTAGTAACTCAAGGCACATTGCATCGAGTTGCAGGGTAAGGGAGTTATCAGGGGTCCTTATTTTGGGGTCCTAAGGTGTACGCAAATCGGATGCTGGATGCGTACGTAGCGAGGGCCAGAATGTCTCCAAGAACAAAAGAACTCTAGTAAAGCTCATCAAACAAGAAGATAGATTTACATGATGTCAAGAAAAGAGACAAATTGGGTACAATCTTCCCCCATGCCTTGTGTGAGCACTTCACAAGGCATATATTTATAAATTTATTCATCTCAAAACTCAAAAATAGCCAATTTTACAATTAACATGCTTTGGCCTTTTTGTTTGCTTCTGTCCAAATAAAAAATAAAGCGGGTGGGTGCCACAAAAGTCAGGCTGTGCCCAAATACAATGTCCGATAATGAAATATTTAAATTGTGCGCCCATGCACATAGAAAATAATAAATATTTATCAAGTACTTCAATAAATAATAGCGCCATGCCTTTAATGATAAGACGCATGTCCCATCAAAAATGATAATTTCTTCTAGGTAATTTGATTATATGCTATCGCCCAATGCTTCCCAATGCCACCGCCGCCTGCTCTACACATCAAGTGAAGCATTCACAATTGTCAGAAAATAATAAAATTAAACCAACAAAAGTGAATACCTAACAGTTTTCAGCTACAAAATAAATAAATAGGTTGGAGCTCTATCCTAACCTTAATTTAATACGAGTGCACTCTAAACTCATAAACATCCATTAATTTAAATATGTATTTTGTAGAATCACCCATTGTGGAATCACCCACATGCACATTAAATTAACATGATGCCTGAAAAGGACAGGTGTCCCTGTCAACTTCTTGCACAAGGAATCCACCTTGTGTACGATCCCTGGCAAATAAATATAGTTTTATGGAATCCACCGCAAAACTTCACAGAATCCACCGTGGAATAAAAACCTCACGGAATCCACCATGGCCTCACAGAATCCACTGTGGAATATGTCTCTTGGCATCATATACCCCCGAAGTGGGATAGCAATTGTCTTCAATTGCTATTAGCTAAATGTGAAGCGAGCAGTGAGGGATAAGCATTTAGGTTGCAGGCGTGCATCCATTGGGCCTCTTCAACAAGATGATTTTTAAACTTAACCAAATATCTAGAATATCTACGGCTAGTTCTAGTGGTCATAAAGTCCGTATCTAGAATAGTTTCATGTTCAAGGATTTCAGTTTCTTCTTCTAACAAATGAGGGTTTTCATAGACAAGGTGAATAGGTAATTAGCCTCTAAAAGGTCGTAACAAATTGATATGAAAAGTATTGTGGATTTTCCAGTGTTGGGGTAGTTCTAATTTAAATGCATTTGCATTGATTTTGTAAATGATATTGAAAGGTCCATAAAATCTAAGGGCTAACTTAACAACAGGGTGTCTCTCAACACTTTGCAATCTTCACTTTTCAATGCGTAACCAAACATAATCATTAACTTTGAAACTCGTGGCTTTTGTTTCCTTGTTAGCTTGTTTAGTGTATGATTGCTGGGCTTTCACAATCATGTCTTTGACTTCAACAAAAATAGTAGTATGTATATTGGCAATATCATCAACAGCTTTAACTTTGTTTAACAATGATATAATAGGTGTAGGCAATCTATGTCCATAAATGATTTCAAAAGGTGCTTTATGTGTAGATGTATGTGGTGTATTATTGTATGCAAATTGAAGTAATTGCAAGTGTGTATCCCATGTTTGTGGTTTTGAAATTGTGTATGTACGCAAAAGATCTAAAATTGTAATGTTAGTAGCTTCTATTTGCCCATTAGTTTCAGGATGAAATGCAGATGGAAAATCAATCTTAGTACCTAAATTAGCAAACAAAGTAGTCCAAAAATTATTCCAAAATCTAGAATCATGATAAATAATAATAACTTTTGGCAAACCATAGTTAGTGAAAACAATCTTCAAAAACAATTGTGCAACTTGAGATGCAGTTAATGTTTTCTTGCATGGAAGAAAATATGATTGTTTGATGCCAGGAGGCATATTCCACAGTGGATTCCGTGAGGTTTTACGGTGGATTCCGTAAACTTAGATGTCCGGGGCTCATACACAAAGAGGATTCTTTGTGCGAGAAGTTGATGGGGACGCCTGTCCTTTTCGGGCGTTTCATTAATTTAGTGTGTACATGGGTGATTCCATAGCGGGTGATTTCGCAAAATGCATATTAAATTAATAAACGTTTATGAGTTTAGAGTGCGCACTCGTAATAAATTAAGGTTAGGATTTATTTCTAACCAGTTGATTTATTTATGTAGCTGAAGACTGCTAGGTATTCACTTTTGTCGGTTTAATTGTATTATTTTACTAACGATTGTGAATGCTTCAGTTGATGTGTAGAGATAGCAGCAGTGGCGGAGGAAAGCATTGGGGTCTAGCGGGTATTCGACATTTGGACTATATTTTGATAGACGCCACGCCTATATTTTGTTATGTCTATAGAGACATCGATTATTTATTATTATTTTGTATGTGCTTATGCGCCCGGATATGTTATTTCTATTTGGACATTGAGATTGGGCGTGCCAGACTCTATGGGCACCGTCCATTAGCTTTATTTTCCTATTTTTGTAGAAAGCAAACTCAAAAGCTAAAAAGCGTGTCATATTTTTGTAATTGGGCTATTATTGAGCATGAAGATTGGAAATATACATAAAATACATGCTTTGTGAAGCGCTCACACAAGGCATAGGGGAGATTGAACCCAATTTGTCTCTTGCCTCTTGTCGTGCATGCTTTTCATGGGTTTTTGTGCAAAAAGGTAGAGTACTTTGTTCTTGGGGACCTTCCGGGATTCACCACGTGAGCTATCTGCGACCGATCTGCGCACCAGTGGTATCAGAGCGGAGCAGAGATCAAGAGCTTCCAATCGCTACCAATCTCGGGCGAAGGCGGAGCTCCAGGAACAAACGGCCTCTACAGTCAATCTCGTCGCGAACCGTCGATACAGGCAAACTTCTGGCGATCAAGAACCCCTGTTTCCACTGTCAGATCGCGAAGGACCAAGCTCTGCAGGCGGAGGACCACTCATACACTTCCATCATTAATTCGTGGAGTTACAGAGATAAGCTCCATTGTTTTTATCATTATTTCTTTCAATTAAGCTTAAGACAAAGCTTAACAAGCTTATCAAGCTTCAAAATTTCACGTCGATCTGCAAGAAGGACCCTCCGAATTTCACGCGTGGCCAAAAAAACGGCCCCCCCCTCACGAAAAAAAACGGCAGCCTGCTAGTCCACCATTAAGCTACTAAGCTTAATTACCAAGTCAAATTAAGCTAAGTCACACAACTCTCTGCAAGTTACACAGATCTGACAAGTTCGCAAACTCTGGGTCTCGCACTTCTGAAGTCAAGTTCCGTAAGTCGACTCTAATCAAGTTCTGCAAGTTCTGCAAGTCGGCCTAAGTCCAGCAAGTCAACAACTCTGCAAGTCTGCTAAGTCTGCAACTCTGCAAGTCAGACTAAATCAGAACTGACTAGTGCTTAAAACTCATAGAAGACTTGTTCGTATGCAAAAACTCTGGACTGGAAAGTTGTTCGCAGCAAGCTGTTCTACCTATCTACAAGTTTCTTGAAGTACTTTCAGCAAACGGAGACAGAAATATTGCAGAATTTCTGAAAATTGAAGAAGAAATATCCAAAAAAAAACACATAGCCTTGTAACCCCAAATTTGAGCTACGCTCATCCCGCTAACTGATTTTGAGTGAGAAAGGTTTGTTGAGTTTTACAGGATGACTACCCCACATATGGATGATCCTATGGCTAAAGACGATCTACCCGAGCCTACCATGGAACAAAAGCTGGATCTTATCATACTGCAATTGGAAGAAGAGCGAAGAGCTAGGCAAGCCTTGCAAGCGCAATTGACAAAGCTACAAAGAGCGTCCACCGATAAAGAAGAACCTCAAGCTGAAGATTTGATTCGCCGTACCATCGACGCCACCCTTGAAGCACAAACCATTCGCAAGGAATCCAAGATAAGTAAACGAAGTTTCAAGTTTCGCACTTTCAATGGCACAAGAGAAGGAAAGACTGTTTTATCATTCATTAGCCAGTTTGATGACTATTTCCATGAGGAAACTTATCCCGAAAAAGATAAAATCAAGTGTGTTACTAATCATCTAATAGACAGAGCATCACTTTGGTGGACTGTAGTCCGCAAGAGCATAGAATGTCCTGCTACATGGGAAGATTTTAAGAAGAAGTTCATGCAAAATTTCCTTCCACCGCAATTTCATGAGAAGGCTATCAAGCAATGGGATTTACTTCAACAGCGAGATCGTGAGCCTATTCCACAGTATACAGAGCGTTTTTGGAATGTACTCCTACAGCTACGCATGCTTGAAGACGTACCAGAGACGACACATAAGCGGAAGTACATGTCTGGACTTCTTGGACATTACTACGCTGAAGTGAACATGTTCAAGCCTGCTACCCTTGAAGACGCCATCTCCTTAGCTCACGACACTAAAGATAAGTTACGCGGAAGAGATCGACGACCACAGCCATTCCAAGCAAACGGTACTTATGGATCTAAACAATTCAATTCCAATTTCAGAAGGTTTAATCCAGGTCGTTTTTCATCACCATCTTTTCGCAAGAATTGGCCTAAACCACCTGCATTACCATCCACTGTCAATTCAAATTCTAAGCCTATTCCACAAGCAAATCCAAATATACCCAGACTCCCAGCCATTGCAAATAATGTGACCAAAGCTAAGCCAATAGTATGCTACAAGTGTCACCAACCAGGGCATCTCGCAGCAAATTGTCATTCAAAGAAGCCATCAGCACATATCAACTACCTTGGAGTCATGGACGAAGAAGAGCATGAGGATATGCCAGATTTCACTGAAGATGAGGATGATATTACTACTACTTCCGACACTTTACCAGGTATGCCTACTTCACATTCATTGTTGACTATGAAATGTATGGTGCATGGAAAAGAAAGAACTATATTGCATGATGACGGTAGTACCCATGACTTTATTTCAGCAAAATTGGTAAAGGAATTAAAATTGCATACTGTACCTACGCACTATCGCATAAAAGCTGCATTTTTAGGCACTAGGTACAATGGCACACAAGAAGTTCAAGATTTAGAAATTCAAATTGGTCCATATATTGAAAGAAGAAATTTCTTAGTTGTCCCATTACAGTCAAGCGACATTATTCTAGGAATGCCATGGAGACACTAACATAATCCAATATAGATTATTCCACACACACAATGAATATTAATTTTCAAGGAAAATCTATTACATTATTTGGTATGCATGCATCTCATATTTTTCCACTGCTTTCGCATACTCAAGCAAAACGTGCACTACGCAAGAATACTAAATCATATCTCATTTGGGTGAATGAATTGCATGCAAAGGAAAATCATATGCACCCTAGGCATAAGGAATTTCTCGCATATTTTAAGGACTGTTTTGCAGAAGACCTACCACCAGGTTTACCTCCATCACGTCCAGAAGACCATAAGATTGACCTAATACCTGGCACACAACCACCTTGCAAAGCCCCATATAGGCACAATCAAATAGAGCAAAAAGAAATCCAGAGTCAAGTTGAAGAATTACTAAATAGAGGCTTAATTCGACCTAGCAGTTCTCCATTCGGTGCACCTGTGCTTTTAGTCAAGAAAAAGAATAATACTTATCGTATGTGTATTGACTACCGAGCATTAAACAAGATCACTGTAAAGAATAGATATCCTATACCTAGAGTTGATGACCTTATGGACAAACTGCAAGGATCTTCTATATTTAGTAAAATTGACCTTAAGTCTGGATATCATCAGGTGAGGCTAGATAGATCCGACATATTTAAGACTACATTCAGGACACAGTTTGGCCATTACGAATTCTTAGTCATGCCATTCGGATTAACTAATGCACCTGCTACTTTCAGTAGAATGATGAACCGTATTTTTCTAAAATATCAGTATTGTGTGATTGTTTTCTTTGATGATATTTTAGTGTTCAGTCAAAGTGAAAAAGAGCATTATGAGCATTTATCATTAGTTTTTCAGTTACTGAAAGAAAATCAATTGTTTGCAAATCCTGACAAGAGTGAATTCTTTAAGACAGAAATAGAATATCTAGGTCATATTGTATCAAAAGAAGGAATTAAAGTTGATCCTAAGAAAATTGACGCAATATTGCATTGGCCTGTTCCTAAAAATGTACATGAACTACGCTCATTCCTTGGTCTTGCTAGTTTCTATAGGAAGTTTGTACGTAATTTCTCATTACTTGCTTTACCACTGACCAAACTTCTTAAGAAAGGCATTGTTTATCAATGGACTGAAAATCAGCAGAAATCCTTTGACTTACTCAAACGTGCATTAACCAATGCCCATGTTCTACAATTGCCTGACTTTAACAAACCATTCTTTTTAGTTGTGACCGATGCTAGCGGATCAGGAATAGGAGCCGTGCTAATGCAAGACAACCATCCAATAGCATATTCTAGTTCTAAGCTGAAACCCTCTGAGCTTAAATATTCCACTTATGACAAGAAACTCTTAGCAGTTGTACAAGCATTAAAACAATGGAAGCATTATTTAATGGGTTCAGAATTCATGATAAAGACCGACCAGCAAAGCATTAGACATCTACTTAGCCAACCCCAAATTTCTGACCGTCATATCAAATGGGCTTCATTCATTCAAAGTTTCCATCCTATCATTCAATACCAACCTGGAAAAGAAAATATAGTTGCCGATGCATTGAGTAGAAGACATGCAATTCATAATATTTCTATCATATCTTTTGATTCTTTGATTGCTATGAAAGACACATATCACCAAGATATTACTTTTCATTCTGATTGGAAAAAATTAGTTCAAAATAATTTCATTCATGTTGATTCATTGTCATATAATGATGGATTCATGTTCTTTGAAAAGAGACTGTGTGTTACTATTCCATTCCGATCTTTTGTTTTGAATGAAATTCATTGTCCCCCATATCAAGGTCATAGAGGTATCATTTCTACATTACGCATGTTAACTGAAGATTTTTATTGGCCGCATATGGATGCAGATGTATCTAATTTCGTTTCTGAATGTCTGATTTGTCAAAGAATAAAGAGACATCATGGTAAACAGTATGGGTTATTAATGCCTTTATCTATTCCATCTAAACCTTGGGAACATATATCTATGGATTTCATTATTGGCTTACCAAATACTAAATCTAACCATGACATGATTTGGACAATTGTAGATAGATTTAGTAAGCAAGCATATTTCATTGCATGTAAGAAAACTTTAACAGCATCACAAGCAGCACAGTTATTTTTGAAAATTGTTTTTACTAACCATGGATTGCCGAAAGTGATTATTTCAGATAGAGATTCTAGATTTTGTAATAATTTTTGGATTACACTGTTTGCAAATCTAGGCACAAAGATATATTTCTCATCTGCATTTCATCCAGAAACAAATGGACAAACAGAAGCCACAAATAGCACTATTTTAGATCTTTTACGTGCATACACTATCTCTAAATCTCAGACATGGGATACTCATTTACATTTATTACAGTTTGCATATAACAATACACCGCACACATCTACAAAGAAAGCACCTTTTGAAGTTATTTATGGATATAGATTATCTACACCTGTTGCATCTTTGTCTAATAGAATACAAAGTGCCGATGATATTGCTGTTATGCATAATAGTATTTTTTATGAGGTCAAGGATATGATTGCTAAAGCCCAACAATCATATACCAAACAAGTCAACAAGAAAAGACAAGCCATGAATTTCAAAGTTGATGATTATGTTTGGCTTAGAATAGAAAAGCGTAGACTGCAAAGTGTAGATAGACATCCAGTTGTCAAATTAGCTCCTAGATTCTACGGACCATTTAGAATCATTCATAAGATTAATGACAATGCTTTCAAGTTAGAACTGCCATCTCATTGGAAAATTCATAATACATTTCATATTAGTTTATTGAGACCATTTAGAGGCCAATTACCTATCCACCCTGTCTATGAAAACCCACCTTTACTAGAAGAAGAGACTGAAATACTTGAACCCGAAGCCATCATAGACACTGACTACATGACCACTAGAACTGGCCGAAGGTATTCTAGATATCTAGTGAAATTTAAGAACCATCCTGTAGAGGAAGCACAATGGATGCACGCTAGAGACTTAAATGCTTTCCCCACTCTGTTAGCTCCACATTGAGCTAATTGCAATTGAGGTCAATTGCTATCCCACCCCGGGGGTATGATGCCAGGAGGCATATTCCACGGTGGATTCCGTGAGGTTTTACGGTGGATTCCGTAAACTTAGATGTCCGGGGCTCATACACAAAGAGGATTCTTTGTGCGAAAAGTTGATGGGGACGCCTGTGCTTTTCGGGCGTTTCATTAATTTAGTGTGTACATGGGTGATTCCATAGCGGGTGATTCCGCAAAATGCATATTAAATTAATAAACGTTTATGAGTTTAGAGTGCGCACTCGTAATAAATTAAGGTTAGGATTTATTTCTAACCAGTTGATTTATTTATGTAGCTGAAGACTGCTAGGTATTCACTTTTGTCGGTTTAATTGTATTATTTTACTAACGATTGTGAATGCTTCAGTTGATGTGTAGAGATAGCAGCAGTGGCGGAGGAAAGCATTGGGGTCTAGCGGGTATTCGACATTTGGACTATATTTTGATAGGCGCCACGCCTATATTTTGTTATGTCTATAGAGACATCGATTATTTATTATTATTTTGTATGCACTTATGCGCCCGGATATGTTATTTCTATTTGGACATTGAGATTGGGCGTGCCAGACTCTATGGGCACCGTCCATTAGCTTTATTTTCCTATTTTTGTAGAAAGCAAACTCAAAAGCTAAAAAGCTTGTCATATTTTTGTAATTGGGCTATTATTGAGCATGAAGATTGGAAATATACATAAAATACATGCTTTGTGAAGCGCTCACACAAGGTATGGGGGAGATTGAACCCAATTTGTCTCTTGCCTCTTGTCGTGCATGCTTTTACATGGGTTTTTGTGCAAAAAGGTAGAGTACTTTGTTCTTGGGAACCTTCCGGGATTCACCACGTGAGCTATCTGCGACCGATCTGCGCACCATTGTTTGCTAAATCGATCTACAATAGTCCAAATCATATCACGATTAGCTTGTGTGTTAGGCAAACCAGTTATAAAATCCATTGAAATATGTTCCCATGGTCATTAAGAATTGGTAAAGGCATTAACAAACCAAATTGCTTACCATGGTGTCGCTTGACTCTTTGACAAATTAAACACTCAGATACAAAGTTAGAAACATCAGATTCCACGTGTGGCTAGTAAAAATCTTCAACCAATGTATGTAAAGTAGAAATAATACCTCTATGGTCTTGATATGGGGGACAATGAATTTCCTACAACACAAATGATCTAAATGGAACAATTACACACAACATTTTCTCATAAAAAATAAATCCATCAGAATAAGACAAAGAATCAAATGGAATCCAGTTATTAGCAACTAATTTATTCCAATCATCTTGAAAATTGGGCTTTGGTCATAGGTATCTTTCATAGGAATAAGGGAATCAAAAGATATAATAGAGATATTATGGATACTTGGTCTTCTACTTAAGACATCGGCAACGACATTCTCTTTTCCGGGTTGATATTGGATAAGTGGATGAAAACTTTGAATAAAAGCAGTCTATTTAATATGATGGTCAGAGATTTGTGGCTAACTAGGGAGATGTTTGATATTTTGTTGGTCAGTTTTGATCATGAATTCAGATCCCATTAAATAGTGTTTCCATTGACGTAAGGCCTATACTATAGCTAACAATTCCTTATCATATAGGGTTTAAGTTGGCAGCTAGAATAGGCTATGGGATGTGAATCTTGCATAAGGACAACTCCTATTCTTGATCTGCTAGCATCAATGACTACTAGAAAGAATGGTCGATTAAAATCGGGTAATTGCAAAACAGTTGCATGTGTTAAAGCACGTTTCAATTAATCAAAAGACTTTTGCTGATTATCAGATCAATGATATACATTACCTTTCTTTAATAATCTCGTTAAAGGTAATGCAAGCAATGAAAAATTCTCACAATTTTCTATAAAAGCTAGCAAGACCTAAGAAAGAATGTAACTCATGCACATTTCTGGGGATTGGCCAATTCAAAATTGCATATTTTCAGGATCAACTTGAATACCATCAGAAGAAACAATGTGTCCTAAGTATTCAATGTGGGTTTGGAAAAATTCACTCTTTTCAAGGTTAGTATATAATTGATTCTCTTTCAATAATTTAAAAACCAAAGATAAATGTTCATAATGCTCATTCTCATTCTTACTGAAAACCAATATGTCATCAAAGAAAACAATTACACAATGCTGATACTTCAAAAATATTCGATTCATCATTCGACTGAATGTGGCTGGTCATCATTAGTCAAACCAAAAGGTATAACAAGGAATTCATAATGATCAAATTGAGTTCTAAATGCAGTTTTTATCCAACAGTGCGAATGTATCTCATGAACGGAAACTAACATTTCATGTGTTTCTTTTAATCATGATTGCAAAACAGGAATTCTAATTGACTATTCTAATGTGAAATAATATGAAAACCTTATCATTTTATGTGTGTAAAAGCTGTCATTTCATGCATATAAACTTGTGCAAACTCCATACTCTACCATTTCACGCATATAAACTTATGCGAACTCCATACTCTACCATTTCACGCATGCAATCTAGCCCTTAGAGTAAACAAAAATCCTACGACTCGTCCTTGTTCCATGCACATAGCTAACCCTTTCATCTCTTCCACGAGAAATAATACATAATTAATTATAACGCTTAAAGAACCTGGGTTTGATTTGTGTTCGTAGGGGCATTTATTGCGTTGGTCGCTCCGCTCACCTCTCCCACATTACCGGTACCAACGCTAGCTTTGGCACCCACGCTTCCCGCAATTTTCTTCTTGGGAGCCATTTCTACTCGGGGTTTGGATAGTCCGGGCCTTAGCGACCTTCAAGATGACCGGTTCGGGAGGGAAAGGTCACGGAAAGGGGATCCTTTGCCAATGAGGGGATGGCTTGAGTGTGGCTCCTCGAACCGTCTTCACTCTCCAACTCTCTTCCTCTCTCTTTCTCCTTCTCTCTCTCTCCCTCTCTTCTTCCTCTTCTCTTCTCCTTCTTTCTCTCTCTCCTTCCTCTTCTTCTTCTTTTTCTACTTCTCTCTTCTCTCTTTCTACCTCTTCTACTTCTTATTCACTTCTTCTTCTCCTTCTCTCTCTCTCCTCCTTCTCTTCTTCTCTCCCTCTTTTCTTCCTCTCCTTCTTCTTTCCCTCTTCTCCTTCTCTCTTCTCTCCTTCTACCTCTTCTTCTTCCACTTCTTTTTCTTCTCTCTTCTCTCCTTCTCCTTCTCTCCCTTCTCTCTCACTTCTTCTCTTCCTCTTCTCTCTCTCCCTCCTTCTTCCTCTTCTTCTCTTCTTCTCTCTCTCTCCCTCCTTCCCCTTCTCTCCTTCTCCTTCTCTCCCTCTACTTCTCTTCTTCTCTTCTCTCTCCCTCCTTCCCCTTCTCTCCTTCTCCTTCTCTCCCTCCACTTCTCTTCTTCTCTTCTCTCTCCCTCCTTCCCCTTCTCTCCTTCTCCTTCTCTCCCTCTACTTCTCTTTTCTGCTCACAGGGGATGCCACAGCCGACTGGCAGTCGAGGAGGCAAGTGGGGGGTGGCTTTAGACGGAAGGCTCAGGGGCCCACGCAGTTGCTACCGACCAGAGGGGGTGGGAGGAAGTTATCGTCAGAGCCCTCAAGGCTACTGCTACTGTTGCAGGGAGGAGGTGGCGACCTAGGGAAGGGGGAGCGCAGTCTCCATGTAGACGAGGAAGGGGAGGAGCCTCCCCTTTTATAGGAGGGGGAGGAGGTGGGTGGCATGGCCACCCCTCCCATCTGGGGGGCTGCATGCCCCCCAGCACCACCACATCACTCCCTCTCTCTCTCTCCTCGACGTGCTGTCGGCGAGGAGAGAGAGAGGGAAAAAAATTTTGAACTAACCATAATTTTTTTTTTTTGAAATTAAGGGGGAGGGGAGGGGAGTTCCTATGGGGGGGAGCATGGGCATGTTACATAAAGCAAACATAAAAATACAATAAATTAACATCGAGGGAAATACAAAGAAAGAGCTTGACAAGACTTCCTTTTTAGTCCTTTTGCATAGTATGCAATACTGAAAGAGAGAAAAAGTAGTATTCATTTACCTTTTCTTAATGTTCCTTTACAAATTCATTGAAGATCTTTTAATCATTCATCAAGTTCATATTTATTATTGTTACAATCATCTGTGAGATTTGCAAGGGCAATGATACTTTTTAATATCTACCATATCAAGTTACATCAATGTAAAACTCCTTGGTCCCTTTGATTTTTGATACCATCCAAGTTGAACCTCCACCCCCAATGGCCTATCTAAGAGACTAAACCTTTTCTTATACTCCACATAAGCAATGCCAACTTTTCTTTATATCTTTTGATCTCATCCTTAGTACCACACACTTTTTATTTTATTATTTCTTGTACTTTTTGAAGAGCTTGCCTTTGATGAGCTTGTGATCTTGCCATGATATTTTCTTCTTGGAAGAATATAGCAGGATCTACACCAATGCCAAATATATTATTGTTTGCTTGAGTTTGATAATTCTCCTCCTTACTATAATATACTCCCTATCACACCCTTGTAAGCCTATCTTTAGGCAACATGGGATTGCCATTAAGTTAACTTACCAATGTAGACTTCAAAAGAAACCTACTACTCTCAAGCTCCACTATGAGGTTCTCTTTATCTTTTTCCTCCTTTTTTCATCCAATATAGAATCTACTACGTGTCTTATCTCACTTATAGATACATCCTTCTTTGAATCTATTCCATCATCTACAATCTAAAGATTCCTTGTCTATATCATAATTTTATAGATTTGAATTTGCATAGGCCTCAAAAAATCCTTCAGACCAAGGCTCCAACATTTATTGTTCTCTTTATCTTTTGGCTTTGTTTGCAAACCTTCACAAATTTGTTGAGCACTTTGTAATCCCCCTTTCAAGGCCTTGATGATCTTCTTATCAGCCTTATAAACATTTATAATCGCCTAAATCTACCTTTTTTCATGGTCTCCTAACCATGCTACCAACTTTGCTAAAAAAGATTTCGGCTACATCAGATCTAGTCACATGTATTGGAAGCATCTTATTTAGATGGAAGTCTCTAAAATATCTTATGAGGAATACAACAAAGTGACATGAGAATTTCATGTCTAGGAATGCCTCCTTACTAATAAAATTCCTAGATAGTGTATATGTGGTACGTTTTCTAATCCAAGATCTCTAGATTTGGAAGAAGAGTATTAGCTTTACTAGTAAATGGTCTCTCCACCAAGCTCAAGTGTGGGGCCAAGAAAGTATCAATGTAATCTATAAGAACTTCAAGGTAGGCTTGTGTTCCAACTATTTTATACTCTTTTCGTGCTTTCCATTGTTTGCTAGCTCTCCCAAACACCATTGGACTTCCTACTATGTATCCTCTATATTGCAACCAAATTTTGACTCATCATCTACTTCCTTAAGCATATGCTTGTCAACATAAAAAGTATCATAAATAATGGTGACATGATTCAAAGTAATCCAAACATCACTAAGAATATTGATTAGCTCTTTTTTGTTGTGTATAAAATATTGATCGTGAATGTGTAAAACTTCTCAATCTGATAAGCTGAAAGGGACCATCCATCCCATCTGATCTCATATTTAATGCCATGCTTATTGATATAATCAACTAAGATTAATTTTCTTCATTGACTATCTCCATAATAATGTGTAAAGCATGCCATCCCAAAGAAGGAGATATCATGTTATGACTATATGCCTACTAGCCAACAATTGCAAATGTTGACCAAAAGTAGATCCATTTGTTATGATTTGTTGGAAATCTAGAAACACATGATATCTTGGTTAGAAACTAATCATAATAATGACTGTTTTGGATGGATTACTGAATTTTGGCACGGATCTAAAGTCTAAATTTGCAAAAAACTTTAGGGATCCAAATGGCTATTATGAGCTCCCAGTTATATGTGAAAATGCATTATAAGAAACCTTTTAAAGCATGGCCATATTGCCTACAATTTGAAGTCCTCAAAAGGGGTTGAAATGACGATACACAAGCATACAAGTTTGTTTGCAAATCTTGTCAAGCTCTAATTCAAGCCCCTCAAAGATTGTGTAAGGTACACCATCTATTTGAAAACATTGTGTTGTCTTTCTAAGTACTTGAATTTAGTTTAATATTGCTAGTTTTTTATATTTGTCCCAAGGAGATCCACGTAATTTTGTAATATTGTTGCATTGGATGGAGTTCAAGATTCAAAGACAACACAAAAGAATTGTGGTGTGGTTGAGATTAAAGCTCTTAACAGTGGAAAAAACTTTATGCTTGAGATGCTACATATATTATTCATTCCATGAAGATTTTGGGGAGCTCAAGTACACTGTTTCATTTGTTTTTAAAACCACTGATAGTTCAACTAGAAAACCTCATTATTAAAGGCTTTGAAATGAATTTTAATGTGCCATATTTATTTTTGGATATGACTCTAAACATTTAGAGCTCAAGTGATACTAATGATGGTCACAAGGGATCACCCTTATCAATGTAAGATTGGAGCATTCAAAGAAGGTGGCAGTCATTTTATCAAAGAGATAAAGCCATTGCTAGTTTGGAAAGTGAAGGGTGAGGCAGATATCTATGTGATCGAAATAGGTATCAATTTATGTATCTTTTGTTGAAACAATCTACAAATGATATGTTAATATGCTTGAGTTATGTCGATAGAAAAACTACTCAAGTCCAACATGATGATTTACTTAAGTGAAAGACATCCCCAAAATATACTATGACTTGGGTTGCTCAAGTCTTTTACAATTATGCTTGTGATAATGGATGGTCATTTAGAGACATTCAAACCATGCGGTCCTTGTTGCTAGGTTCTTGGAAGGTGAGATCAAAGGAGTTTCTTGGAGCTGCAAACTCAGCTCCATTGGAGCATTCATAGGTATATAGACCAAAGTTCTATATTCTCCTTATGTTTTATACATAGTTAATTATTTTCCATATCTAATCATAAGTTAGTTGTGAAACAAGTTTTTGTGAAGTTTTGGATGATATTTTAC
Organism: Lygodium microphyllum; assembly: GCF_053477565.2. NCBI lineage: Eukaryota > Viridiplantae > Streptophyta > Polypodiopsida > Schizaeales > Lygodiaceae > Lygodium > Lygodium microphyllum. Next base: position 117,933,010 of record NC_141159.1, read on the forward strand.
ATCATGGTAGTCATGATATGCGTTGGTGTTATGAGCCACAATGTAAAGTCTCTACTTATATTAACATCAAGACCAATAATAAAAACCATGAAATTTGATATGTCAACTCTCATAGACAAAGACTATGTACATGAATAGTTATGCATGTCCAAGAAGATTTTGATGGGCTTTCACCTCATGAAAGAATCTCTAGGGAACTCCACCAAGCTCTTTTTTGCCCAACTAGATATGGAATTGATAAAAATGGATCTCAGGAATGTTCTCAATCACATGCATTAGCAAGTTTTTCATGTAAATCTTCTCTATGGTTTAGTATATGATTGAACATGTTCTCAAATTTCATTGATTCACTTATGAGAGATTTGGACAAACAAAAAAAGAACAAAATTGATTATTCGTTTGAGAAAATTAAAAAAATAACTCCTTCCTCAATCCAATATGGTAGATGGTCAACGTTACCAAGTAGACACCGTGAAAATTATGAGGCAAATGAAACTCAAAAATGTGTATAATTGTGTTTCCATGCTACAAATACCATGAATGCCCAAAGCTAAATCATTATGGATTTCATGTGTTAGAAATATGAAAGAATATGTGTGCAAAAGACTCATTGAAGAGAAAGGAAATATCGTAGTTTGGAAAGAAGCTAGTTCATAGAATCTCCACAAATGAGGAAAGAAGGTATGCGGAGCATCATCTTAACTTTGTCCTTGTGATGACAAAGTGATAGAATATAAAAATTTTATATTCAAAGGGGAGACTTATAAGATAGCCAATATGGTAGTTGTAAAGTGTGACTAAGGTAAACACCTACATCTAATGTAGATCATTGGAAAGAATGTATAACATCTTTCTTTTCATTCAAATGTGATGGGCATTTGATGTTATTCTTTGGAGCTAAGTACTATAAGCAATGTTTTGAGATTAAGAGAAGGCAATCAAGCTTAGAAGCTGATAGTACCACTCGTATGAGCATTTTACAAAGTATGTGTCTTCCTTTCCCATGGGATTGCATAAGACCAATTGGTTCTTTGTTACACAAGTTTATTCCTTTTCCACATGGAAATTTCATCATTGCATATAAGACAAAAGATCTAGAAATGAGAATCCAATTAACTCAACTAGGTTGTGTTGGGTGTATTCCCCCTTGGCCAAAAGAGAAGGATATTATTTTGATGGAATGCCATCTAAACTTAATATGCTCACCAAAAGAATGGAAACTTGCAATCATCTGAGCTATGAATTATGATAAAGTCTTGTAATACTAGCATGGTTGAAACAAATAAGTACACAAGGAAAAGAATGGATGGTCACAATGGAAAACAATGAGTAGAAAGGTTGGTGGTTTTGCATGTGAGTGAGTGAGTGAGAAATGGTTTGTTCTTACAACAACAAGTATAAAGATCCATGGAAAAGACAAGGAAGTTCCAATTATGTGGAAATTGAAGTATATATCCTTCAAGAGGGATCAAGATTTTTTACTCATTTATTCAATTTATTTCACTATATAATCTAGCTATGATCATTTTTTTAATTCTTATTATTTGTCTCAATGTTTTCCAATGGTCTTTATTGCTTCAAATATGCAGATATCTAAACTAAATTATGAAAGTACTCATAGTTCTAAGCTTTTTATCCTTAGATTTCATAGATTTGACAATGTTAAGTGTTTTTCCAAAAAATGGCTACCTTGATTACAAGAATATTATATGAAATTAATGAATTTTTAGATATTATTGTTGGTATGATAATGAATATGAAAGGGCCATCAAAGTTAGTCACACAAGTAACTTAAATTTTAAGATTTATGATATTTTCGTATGCATTTTGGTCAATATTTTTTCTTTATTCAATGATTGTGAAAGACAATAAGCTAAAATTTTAAAAGACGTTTCTATCAATGTTTATATGTTACTCAATGGATTTTCTTTCTTATGCAAGATAACTTGCCAAAACAAAGAGACATTCAATATCATGTGTCCCCTACACCCCCATCAAGGTTACACAAATGTAAGATAAATCTGATAATTTCTTATTCTGTGAAAATAAAATTATTCATGAGTTAGATCTAACTTAAAAACTACTACATTATGCGAGGTAATATAAATGAATAAATAAATAACTATTATTCTCAACCATCTAGCTCCATATCACCTTTGGAAACAATTGGAATTGGTCCCATACCCACATATGATGAGATATTCTAACAACTTGAGAAAATAGAGGAAGGAAAGTCGTGTGTGAATAAAAATTTAAGAGAAAAGTTTCATGAGTGACACCTTATGATGCTTGCAAATTATAGGCTTATACATAGGTAGTTTCACAAAATTGATATAGCAAAATATCTATATTTTAAGGAAGTTAAAAAGCAGTAGTGAGAAAGGTGATCCATGAGAATTACCATATGATTTTACATATTTGTTTTAATGATGTTGAATATATTTAGCTTGAAGATGATATCTACGAGTTGCTTAAGTCTACGAATCAATCGAATAGTCAACACATGATGCATAACTGTTACAAGAGCAAGTAAGTATAATTCTTATACATATATTTATTATCAAGTACATATTTAACTTTTATTTTAAAAATATGATGTTTGATTTGTCTTAGTATTTTGATTAAAGGATGTGAAATTGTGAAGTTACAACTATTCATACAAATTCACCCACTACTAATAGTGAAGAGGAAGGTGCTAGCTCCTCAAAATAAGTAAGTTTAAAACCCATGGTTTAATAGTCATTAGTTCTTTCTAAGATAAAGTCTAAACTTAGTTCCTTCTTAATCATATTCGAGGTTTGTTCATAGAATATATCGTCATATAGAAATTTTAGTATATTGACTTCTAATTTGTATATATTTATAGGTCTATAAACCAATGTTTGAAGAAGGTATTGATGATACCTATTTTCCTCTATAAGTTAGATACTAGATCATATATCTAAATCATATAACTTAGATGTATAATTTACCTTAATAAGCTACATTTTTTTCATTATTTATTAGATAATAATCAATTTGTTGATTCTAGTGACCAAGATGTTCATGCATCTGATGAGAAAGCTGACAGTATTTGCATTGGGTCAAAGTTACAGTTTTCAAATGAGGTAAGTGTTATTATTTTCTCACTGCCTCATTAGGTTGATCACATGCTTTACATAAATTTTATCATTATTTATTATATTTTTCTTAAATAAAAACTCGTGTATGCTTTTATTAAGATTTTGATGCAATTGAAGAAGATCATGGTACAAGTTTTATAGACTTATTATTGAGAAAATTTAACTATGTAGAGAAATTTTCCAACATAAAGGATTACAACTTACCATAGTAGTTAAAGGGTAGCAAGAATGGCAAACATCTTGAGCCACATGGACCTACAGCATTGGAAATGGAATCATCAATCATAGAGAGGTGTGTGTGTGTGTGTGTGTGTGTGTGTGTGTGTGTGTGTGTGTGTGTGTGTGTGTGTGTGTGTGTGTGTGTGTGTGTGTGTGTGTGTGTGTGTGTGTGTGTGTGTGTGTGTGTGTGTGTGTGTGTGTGTGTGTGTGTGTGTGTGTGTGTGTGTGTGTGTGTGTGTGTGTGTGTGTGTGTGTGTGTGTGTGTGTGTGCGCACGTGCGCGCGCGCGCGTGTGTGCGCGCACGTGTGCGTGTGTGCGTGTGCATGTGCGCGGGTGCATGTGCGTGTGTGTGTTGTCAAGGATATTCGAGGAATCAATCAATCGTATACACTCAAACCTTCAACAATGATGAATTGTCGGAGGCAAGGTTGTAGCTAGCATAAGAGAAATTGGCGTTTGCATGAAAGTGACTAGAGCTCTAACTCCACACTAACTAGACAAGTGGCTAATAAGTAGCTTTTTTGAGAGAGAGAGAGAGAGAGAGAGAGAGAGAGAGAGAGAGAGAGAGAGAGAGAGAGAGAGAGAGAGAGAGATAATACAAGGAAAGTATCCATGCTAGCTACCTCCTACAACCACAAAGAGAGAGTGAGAGAGTATGCTTTTTAGCACTCATGCAGCCCGAGATATTGAGAGAGAGGGGGGGACCGTAGACATGGTACATGCACCAAGCAAGGCCATAGAATGTTTCACAGGTAGACTTCGTGCAAGTACCAAGTAGGATATTGTGGGCAAGCAATTGGTAAGCAAGGTCAAAGGTGGAGAGAGCAAGCAAGCCACTCATCAAGGGTGCCATGTGTCACAAGGGTGCAAGGGGCTACCACGTATTCCCAAACCCCACTCCACCAGTGTGTGTGTGTGTGTGTGTGTGTGTGTGTGTGTGTGTGTGTGTGTGTGTGTGTGTGTGTGTGTGTGTTTGTAAATAACATATATAATAAATAAATATTGTAATTTAATCTTACATTAGTAAAGGCACGTGTGCCTAGCCATCCACATTTACCCACTATACACTATACCCACATACTTGTATATTACAGGTGACAAGTGCCCATCATTGTTATTTTTATTCTTTATTCTTTCAATGACTATTGAATAAGGGAAGGCCAGTCACACATTGTGACTATCGGAGTTCCCACATACACTACATCTCTCTATTGCTCTTTCTCTCCATCTACCAGGGGAAGGGCAAGAAGCAAGTTTTTTGCGCAAGCTTTTGAGTGTTCTTCTTTTTTTTTTTTTTTTTTTTTTTTTTTTTTTGCAACCCCTCTATTCTTATTCCACATAGTTCACTTATTCTAGCCTTAGATGTATCCATCTCCACTTCCACCACCACCACCACCGTTGCCACCATCACTGCCGCCGACCATCGCTGCTAGCTTTACCACCACCACTACCATCATTACCTTCACTCCCACCTTCACACACACACACACACTCTCTCTCTCTCTCTCTCTCTCTCTCTCTCTCTCTCTCTCTCTAAAATAATTTGTGCTAGCACTCTCGATTGATAGAATCTATATCATTTTGTATTATGAAAGGCATTTCAACAAATAGTTCTCTCTCTCTCTTTCTCTCTCTCATGTTTGAAATATGGAAACATTTGTATAAGCACTCCAAATCAATACAACTTGTATTACATTGGATTGTGACATGTGTTGCAACGAATAGCTCTCCCTTACTGATATATAGAGCTCACTCACACACACACACTCTCTCTCTCTCTCTCTCTCTCTCTCTCTCTCTCTCTCTCTCTCTCTCTCTCTCTCTCTCTCAAATAATTTGTGCTAGCACTCTCGATTGATAGAATCTATATCATTTTGTATTATGAAAGGCGTTTCAACAAATAGTTCTCTCTCTCTTTTCTCTCTCTCATGTTTGAAATATGGAAACATTTGTATAAGCACTCCAAATCAATACAACTTGTATTACATTGGATTGTGACATGTGTTGCAACGAATAGCTCTCCCTTACTGATATATAGAGCTCACACACACACACACACACACTTCTCTCTCTCTCTCTCTCTCTCTCTCTCTCTCTCTCTCTCTCTCTCTCTCTCTCTCTCTCTCTCTCTCTCTCTCTCTCTCTCTTACAATAACAAAATAATTTTAACAAGCTATCTAGATCTAGATTTATATTACATTTATCTTTGGCAAATGTACTATTGTTCCACAAACTGATAGGCAACGATAGTAAAAGATTATCATAAATTTATAATCATAGCTAACCAAGCGAGGTATGTCTATATTTTCTCAACAAAATAAAATGTATTTGCTCTGAGAATTAGTAAAGTCTTTGCTTTGCTAGTCACACTATGGACGACGTTGAAATGTGAGATGTAAGTTCTCTTCCGTAAGCATGGATTGGTGTATAAACATGTCTATATTTGCATCCATTTCAAATACTCACTAAATATTTTTCTTTATACATGCCTCTAGCAACCTCATTAAACATTGGTTAAAAAATAAAAACATATTATTAAAGCTTGAACATCTGTGGATTTTTTATTATGGTGGCAAGATTGGTGAAAATAAGTATAAATTTGATGCTCAATCAGTATGATTTATGAGAGAGAGAGAGAGAGAGAGAGAGACTATCATTTTGATCTCTCATTGTGCATGTCTCTGCTAACTTGACATCATATTGTTATAATATTAAAATTCATAGGCTATAAAATATAGTTATACTTGCACAATGAAAATGACTCTGAAATTTCATAATAAATTTGATGTTCCTCAATGAGTAGTAGACATATTATTTTACTGGATTTCAAAGCCCTAGATGCCTTTTTCACACACACAAAGTCAATGCATCTTTTTGCATTTGAGTTTTTACTCTGCTAGATGATGCCCTTTTATGCCTTTCTATTTGCGTGTTGCACATGTTTTTGTTTAATCAGGTCTTTGGCATTGGAGACACCCATCAAAGTGACTTAGGAATATTGGAAGAATAATACAATGATATGCTATTCTAAAGTGTTTGTTGGCATGGATTTCCCTTATATTAGATTCATTTAGTAGAATCCTCTTCCAATGATGAGCTGGCTTGGTACAAGATGGCCTAGATGCTGAGAACTGATGGTATTTATGAAGGTGTAGAGAGTTGAGGAGACTGAGGATATTCTCCTATTTTCCAGAAAGTTTTGGTATACACTTTGGAATAGTGCACATATATAAAAGCAAGACTCTTCAACTGAACATTGGTGTATATGCTAGCATGACATAGAAACTGATGACATATTAATAGGGCCATTTAAGAACACTTCGTTAGATCTCTTCAGCCCAGGTCATTTTAGAGAAGATAGTCACTTGAAAAGCAGTTGCGTGGAGCACATCATTAGCCTTGGAATTGGGTAGTGAAAGTGGTCTTAGTAGTAAAACTATGAGAGTCGCTACTTTCGAGTTCTTTTAGGCAATGGCAACATAATTAAGTGACTGGAAGATACAGACAAAGAATAAAGTGGCAAATGACACTCCAATAGATGATTTGAGCCATGTGCTATCATCCCTTGAGAGACAATGGGGAAAAGGTGCAACTTATTGAGGCCTTCCTTCTTGTTGGATAGTAGGACCTTCTAGTGTTTGTTGGATAGTAGGACCTTCCTTGTGGAGAGGAGGCAAGTTTCATTTGCCACCATAGGATCACTCCACCTATCTTCAGATCTAGAAGATTCTATAGCCATTGAATTTTTTAATTGATAGGTCTTGGCTGTCATTTGAAAATCCATGTATGAGGTAGCATTAGGAAGAGTTGATGCACTGGAGCACACTGCATAGTCAAGCTCTTACTTGTTGGCAAAGAATGGTGGCAAAGGACAAGGTTCTTTTAGCTACTATTTGGCACGGCAAACAAACAAGGGCTATTGTAGCTTGGCTCGTGATTATTTCTAGGAAGGGCCTTAGCTTTGTTAATGTGCATCCTAGGCTTTGTGCAAACTATCTACTAAGGGCTTTTTTTAGATTTTAACCTTGAACGGAGCTATTGATGCCCAAGTTATCGAAATGTATTTACATCCTATTGTCATGGAAGCATCGATGATTGTTCACCAAGGACAATTTCAATCTTCTCCTTTACTAGAGTTCCCCTTTCATTGAAGGGCATGAGGCATAAAAACCTTTGGCTGACTTTGTCTTTTATCACATGGTTGGCTTCAAAATGTATGCCTTTCTATGATTGGCTTCTAGTTTGAGCATGTGTTTAGATACATAGGATGATAGGCTTAGATGGCTTGAACTTGATGAGATGATATTGAGATACTTGTGTTTTGAAATCACATTAGCTAGTGAGATCCTCTAGAGATATTCCTAGGTGGCATCTTTTGCTTTTGGGAGCTTCTTGTTTGGTACATATAAACAAAAGGATTCATGAATATGTGAGTTTAGTAGACCTAGAGGAATGATCAACTATGGGTTAGTCTACAATATTGACGAGATACAAGATTGCTCTAGAATGAAAGGTGAGGATTGCTTACCACAACATATTTACATGATGCAAACATTTGTACCAATTGGACAATTCGTGAAAACTTTGGGCTTGCAAAGGACACTAGTAGACCAATCCCAATGAATGTAGAGAGTTTTGACTAATGAAATCCTTCTTATAGATGTGTGTAGTATGCGAGGATATTATGTGAGGATTTACTAAGGTTTGTAGAGAAAATGTGATGTATGAACAACCACAAGGCTAAGAAATGAACTCAGAGATTTGGAATGAAATGAGAATGAATGAAACAAGGAATGGTCTCAATGAACAAACTGAGCATGTGGGGTAGGTTATACAAGAAATGCTCAAGGAGTGGAGGGCTGTCCGACAACCACTTCTTAGAGGAGTTAGTTGAGGAATGCTAAAGCAGTGTATCCTACTTTGACAAATGCAGAACACCAATACTAGCCAAACTCAATGTCAGAAGGACGTCAAATTTTAATGCTTTACTTAGCATTTGACTAAAAGCTAATGAAATGTGCAAATGTGACTTGTACACGTGAGATGCAAGTTAATTATTTCATAATGTGGGACCTAGGACCCCAAAATATGAATTAGTGCCAAAGGCAAAGTTGTAATTGTGAAGAAAATTGTGGAGTAGTTGCTAGGATTTGCACTGAGGAAACATATGATCACGACAAAAACACAACGATATAGACACAGATGTGCAAAACTTAAATCCTAAAAGCATAACTCAAAACTCAAACATAGAAACAAACACAAACAGAAGGAGAGAGAAAGAACACGAGTCTAAAGTGAATTAATACTGTAAATGAATGTAAGAGTGTACAGAGTACCCAACGGCAAAGTAGGAGTGTCGAAGAGTGACATCCATTGGAGATGGATCCCAAGTACTGTGATCGCCAGTGACAAGTCAGAGTGTTGGAAGTGAGTAAACTATCAAATGTAGATGCTAGAGGCTGTTGGAACACTTGGCATCATCAAAGAAAGCTATGGAGGAGGCAAGCAATAGCCATAATTTGCAAATACGGATGTGGAGTTGTTGCTTGAAGAGGGAGAGTTGTCACGAGGGCTGGAGGACAAATGTAGCTAGGAGGAGGAGTGGAGCACTTGTCACCTAGCTGATGGAGATTAAACGCAAGCTGCAAGAGACTGTATAGAGGGTGACGATGACAGTGGAGTGTCAAAAGCAGTAGTAGGAGTGACATCAAGTAGGAGGCAACAACAAGACAAGTTGTCACCACCAAAAACTGGAGCACTTGGAGGAGTGATGGCAGCAATCACGAAGGCTAGATAGCCACATGAAGGAAGACTAATGGCAAAAAATCTGCACAAGAGATTATGACTGAATGGGGGCATTCTATCAATATATAGATGTGGATGGATCCTCCCAAATTAGGGTTTTAAAGAAACTCTCTTAAACTATGCCATGTTCCAGGGTTTTTCATTAAATAAGCATGTTTATGGATTGTTTAAAAGGCTATTTAGCATGTAATGCATTTCTTAGCTCAACACCCCCTCTTAGGCCCAAGACATGGCTAGAAAGAAAGGCCAATCCAGTTTTGACCAAGGCACCCCACCCCAAAGCAGCTAGGGTATTGGACAAAGGGTGCACGGTGGCTGCCTAGTGGCCTACCAAGACTACAAAGGCAATGGTTATCTTACCAAGGGAGTCCAAGTAGTCACCCTAGAGAGGATAGGGCATTGGACAAAGGGTGCTCGTCAGCTTCCCAGTGGCCTACCAAGTTGTATAAAGGTGGATGGAACTATAATGAACTTTGTTTGTTGTTGTTGTTTTGAAAAATAAAAAATAATAATAAAGTGTTTTGAGAGATGGTTTGTAGTTGATTAATAAGTGTACTACTATATGGGAGAATGAGAAGGGATGGCTAGGTCCAACCCATCATAAAACAGACAAGCTACCCATCCACTCAAGAGTGTCGATGATGAGGGAAGGGTAATCAGGTAATGGTGGTGTGGTGTACAATTTGTTGGTGGAAACAACTTAGGATCTGTCTAGTGGGACTTTGCACAATGAACATGCTACATACTGTCAAATGCTCATGCAATAGATGCCACTTAGTAGGGAAGTTGTTCACTTGCCCAAGCACCCTTTACAAAGATGATGAAATCATGTATGAAAAAGAAGGTACAATTGGAGAGGGGGGAGCAGAGGCTGATGCTGAAGAAAAGTGCCAAAACTTTAGATTATCAAGAAGGGTGGCAATCCCCTCGACCTTGGATGTTGATGCAATAGGAGGAAGAGGAGCTGGATGTCGATCATTGTGTGGTGTCGAGAACCAAGATGTGAGGAAGCATCCCAATTGGAAGAACAAGAGAGAAGCCATTGCCATGATAGCATCAAGAGATAATGCATGAGCCACCTCAAGGAGGGAAGTCTCCATGTTGGTAGAAGAGCAAAACTTGTAGGATGATGAAACCATGAATGGAATGGTGTGGATCTCAAGTCTCTAGCCTAGGGTGCAAATGTGCATATTAGCCCTACATTGAAAACAAAACCCTGCAAAAGAAAGGAAGATCTGCAAGCATAGAGGTCAGTAGGGAGATGGTCTGAAAAACAAAACAAAATTGAAATGAAAAGCTAATTGAATGAACAATGCAATGGTGCAAATGTGTATGTGTGTGAGTAAATGTAACAGAAGTCTTAAGAATGAAAGCTGAGGATAAAATCCTATGAGTCCGAATCAATAACCCTAAGACCTAAGAGTGTGAAGATGGAGCTAATGTAAGGATGTGACCATCATCGCGTATGCCCACTAGTAGGTCTCTTCCAATGAAATGCATGATGAGGTGGTGAGACAGTCCTAGAGGACGAGGTGAATGTGAAGTGGATGCGTTAAGTGCAATAGGATTGGTACTTGGAGATCAATTAATCATCCCCTTAGGAATAGAGAAGAATGGTCGTTGAGATTGTCCGTGTTCCACATCTCAAGCAGTTGCTATGGCCGAAGGAGCAGATGGGGTAGCAATGGGAGGCATAGCCAAGTTGGACTGGTCAGTTAGAGTGGAGATAGTTGTAGCAGTTTGTTGGTGTTTCTTAGGAGGAAGACCTTGGGCCTTGGTACGACACTCCTCGTCCACATGCATGTGCAAAATCTATTTTTCTTAGGGAGTTTTTGCTTGATGGGTTTTGTTTCTTTGGTTCTGTTTGAAGAAGAGGACTCACCCTTGGCTTAGCTTGCCTTTGCATCTTGCGAGTTCTTACCACTGTTGGCTCTACCTTGTGAAGAAGATGCAACCAGTCCCCTTTCTAAATAAGTATGTGTGGAGGCTTTCTTGTGGACTTGGTCATGTAGCTGTGCATACTACAAGAACCAGCACTCAAACTCATAGAAGGTCAGCAATCTAGGTAGTGAGATAATGTTTTGGATAAAATGGTATTTGTGGGGCAACTAGTTCAAAAAGAATGTGACCTGCATTCGACTTTGGGGAGCTAGTAGTGGCAAACTCCGTAACTGTTGATGTTTGGCAAACTTGACTTTCAGATCATCCCCTTAATGGAAACTCATGAAGCTAAAAATCGAGATTGATACATTGAGTGCAATCTTTGTCATATAGTGGTTGATGAGATGACTCCAATGCTCAAATGCAAGGGGAAAATGTTGTGATTGAGAGTGGAACTCAAGAAGCAACCCGTACATTAACTCAACATTGGTTGTGGCATCACAGGCTCTCCATTGACAGATGTGATCAGGGTGAGCTAATCGAGGGTCTGGGCATAGGCTCTAGACCAATGACAAGGTCTGAAAGATTCAAGCACTTGTTGCATAAAGTTCGACCAAGTGGGAAATTTCATCTCATTAAAACGAGTCTTATTATGAAGGCATTCTTGGCCGCATTCTTGGCCGTTGCAACTGAAGTTTAGTTCCAGGAGATGGATAAGGTGTGTAATGAGAATAGGGGGGATAGGATGAGGGAGTGGAGTACACTTGGGAATTTATCCCAAAGTGCCAACTGTGCATGCGAAAAGGGTACACAATGGATTCGAATGTGGGCATGGACTGACTATGCATGGCCATGGTAATCACACCAGGATTAGAAGAGGGAAATCCTTGTGTAGGAGTGACCCAAGGAACGTGCGACGATGCACCATATGCAAAGGAGGGAAATCCCTGCGTTTGGAAGGTCAAAATGGGGATGTGAGTGTCCAAGGGTAGGGAGGGGGATGCCCATCACAACCGTCCAAGGGTGAAAGGAAGTGCTCGCTTTTGGGTGTGTGGAAGGCACAATCTTAAAGGGCGGCATTTCCCCTAACAATGAGGGTAGGTAGTGTTAAGCTAAAATAGGCATTACTTGTTGATTAGCCTCTTAAACAGCCCCAAACACGCTAAAAATACTCTTTTAGAGTGAAACCCTAAACAGGGAGCAGTTCGAGAGAGTTTAGTGGAAACCCTAATTTTTGGGGTGCCCTTCCACATCTACAAATAGATAGCCTGCCCCCATTCAGCCATCATCCTTGTTTACAAGTTACACTAGCCCACACACCCTCTGTTGCTATTGACTGCACCCTCTGTTGCTATTGACCCCCACTTTCAAGCCTGAAACTTGCCTCTATATGTTGTCCAACCATCATCAACTACAGCCACATAATCTTCAGCTTGTCCATTGCTATAGGCGACAACTGTCAGCTGCTGGCAACTGCTCCAGACTATCCCGTTCAGCCTATTGTCCATCATCTCTAGGGTCAGCCAGCCTGCATTTTTAGCATTGCAGGCCCTAACACTCTCAAACACTGTTTCACCCTGCTGTTTACAGCTGACTGTGCCTAGTTTCCAACCTATGATCGGTAGTACACTGCTGTATTTACTAGTTTCCAGCCTCCAAATTGTTGCATTTTGGTGAGCAGCTTGTTGTTATTCACTATTCAGCACTCCTACACTCTGACTGGTGGTCACAAACTTGGGATTCGTATTCGCTGGACGTCACACTCCGACGTTGCTCTGCCCTTGAGCACACTGTACACTCTTACATTCATTTACAACATTCATTCACTTCAAAGTTGTGTTCTCTCTCTCCCTTCTTTTGTTAGTGTTTGAGTTTTGAGTTTTGCATTTAGGGTTTGAGTTTTGAGTTTTGCGTTTAGGGTTTGAGTTTTGCCCTTTGTGTCTGTGTCTATCTCTTTGTGTTTCTATCGTGGTCGTACACTCTGCGTGTCCTCAGTGCAAACCCTAGCAGTTTCCTTCACATGGTATCAGAGCCCCTGCTCTTGTAAAGCATATCCTGCAGATATTATGGAGAGCTAGTCTTTGTGTGAGGCACACAATACGACTCTAACTGAATCACAATGTCCCAGACACCTTCTTCTCCAGTTCCTATGATGTCTTATCAAGCTTCTCCATCATTGGAGGCCCTGAGATGGCATTATGGACTCGATGAGGAGGACAACACTCCACCTTCACTAGATTTCACTAACATGACAGAGGAGGACTTTGAGGAGTACTATCGCAACAAGTATGGTAATGTTTACACCCCTCCTACCAATTTTGCTACCACATCTAGACCGGTTGGTGAGGCTGGCCACCTCTTTGATCATGGAGGACATACGGCATTCGAAACGTCTGGTGATCCATCTTCATCATCTCAGCCAAGTCCAATGTCATGTTTGTACAATTCTTTTGTGTTGCATGAATCAAAACCCTCACATGTTTCTTCTTTTGAGGTACAGGATTCGAATGGCTTTGCATATGTGAACTTCAATAGAGGGGACTCACTAAGCAGACAAAATTCAGGTACATCTATAGCTTATGTATCATTTAACCATATCACACACACTTCTCACTTCCCTCCCATCCCACCCTCTTCTATATCACACCTCTCATCATCTTTCCAAAACCTTGGATTATACTCCACATCTGCATCACACACCCTAGGGGTTGGATCTTCCATCTCCGCTCCTAGCACCTTTTCCTTCTCCACCCCATTCTCTACCTCTTTGCACCATGGTACTTCGTTAGGGGGAATGCCACCCTTTAACACAGTGACTCTCACCTTTCAGCACATGAGCACACCCATAACTCCTGGGACGACTGTGATGGGCATCCCCCTCACTATCCCTAGCTTCACATCTCCCATGACCACTCATACGTAGGGGTTTCCATCCTCAGCTTATGGTGCATCTTCACACTCTACTTGGGTTACACCTATGCAGGGATTCCCATCTTCTGCTCACCGTGTTTCCGTCCCACCTCCTTGGGTTCCTCATGTGGCTACCATGCCCATGCCTAGTCAATCCATCCCTATTTATGGATCCACCTTGCACAATACATGCATGCTTGGTGGGCACTCTAGGGCCCATTCCCAAGTATACTCCACTCCCCCATCCTACCCACACTACACTTTTTCACACTATCCATCTCCGAGCACTACCACTCCTATTGCAACGGCCAAGAATGCCTTCATGGATAAGACACGTTTTAATGGGTCAAATTTCACCACTTGGTCTAATCATGCAACAAGTGCTTGAGTCTCAAGGTCTTTGGGACCTCGTCATTGGTCTAGAGCCTATGCCAGACCCTTGACTAGCTCACCCTGATTACATCTGTCAATGGAGAGTCCGCAATGCCACAACCAATGTTGAGCTAATGTAGGGATTGCTTCCTGAGTTTCACTCTCAGTTGCAATACTTCCCGCTCGCATTAGAGCGTTGGAGTCACCTTCTCAACCGCTATGTGACTCGAGATCGTACTCGGTGCATCAATCTCGACTTTGAGCTTCAAGAGTTCTCTATTAAGGAAGGGATGATATGAAAGTCAAGCTGGCTGAATATAGGCGGTTACTTGATGAGTTCGCTACTACTAGCTCTCCAAAGTCAGATGACGATCAGGTTACATTCTTCTTGAATAAGTTGCCTGACAAGTACTACAATTAGGGGGTTGGTTGCCTCTTCTTAGAGAGGGACAACCACTAGTGGCAAGAACTCGCTAGATGCAAAGGCAAGCCAATCAAAGGGTGACTCCTCTTCCTCAGATGGAACCAAAGAATCCAGACCTATCTGGCAACAACTACCTTGGAAAAACCGGTTTTGCACACATTGCCAGAGAGCAGGCCATGTGGATGAGGAGTGTTGCTCCAAGGCCCAAGATCTTCTACCTAAATAGCCTCAGCAGACCGCTGCGACTGCACAGTCTAGTGGGGTTACGCCCTCCGCTCCTGTTTCATCTGCTCCTTCAGCACCCGTTGTTACTATTGTTGGACATGTAGCTCAAGTATAGCCTCAGCGGCCCATCTCTTTCACTACCCCTGAGGGATTGGCTGATTAGGACTTCCAATATACTTTTTTGAACTAATCATATGTGTGCATGTGTGTGTGCATATTAGGACTTCCAATATACACACATAAATACATGCACGTGTGTGTGTGTGTGTGTGTGTGTGTTATTGAGAGAGAGGGAGAGAAAGAGAGATTTTTGGTGATAATAGTTTTTTAATAAGAGAGATACATAGAAACAAGTTCTTAATGAGACACACACACAGCGTGCATGCATGCACACACACATACACGTAGAGAGACAAATCAAGGTATTTGAATAAGAGAGAGATATAGAAATAAGTTTTTAATGAGACATGCGTACATGCATTGCACACACATATACACATAGAGAGACAAATCAAGGTATTTGAATAAGAGAGAGATATAGAAACAAGTTCTTAATGAGACACACACATGAGTGCATGCATGCACATGCACATACAAAAAGAGAGACAAATCAAAGGTAGGTTTGTTTGTTGTATATTACAAAACTAAAGACATAGCTTTAAAGACTATTGCTCATACAAACTCTAATCCACCTTGACTAAATAATTCATGAATGGTTTGCCTAGTCTTTAAAATTAGAAATATATTCTAGATACTTTGAATGTAAGGAATTTCAATTGGAAGGGTATTAGGACTCAATGGAGAAAACAAGGAGGAGAAAGAGATAAAAATGACTTTTGGATGAGAGAGAGAGAGGGGGGGGGGAGAGGGAGATAAAAACAATTATTGATGAGAGACAAGAAAGATGTATCTTTTTAAAAATCATTGATAAGAGAGAAAAAAAAGAAATGTGAAAAAGTAGTTTGGATAAAGAGGTACCTTTTTCAAAAAAAAATTCTCAAGTTCTCTCTAAAAGAAATTTTCACTAAACATAGAGCTATCAATAACCCCTTCCCAACCAAAATTTTTTCCATAAGTCCCCTCGTAGAGATAGAGACAACTTGTGAAATTTTTTTAATGAGAAGAGGTTGTTGGCAATCCCTATCTGGCAACAAAAAAATTCATGTCCCCTTAGAGAGATGATGGAGGGGAGTTGTGATTCAAATCTCTCTCTCTCTCTCTCTCTCTCTCTCTCACCGAGAAGGGGTTACCGACAACCCCTATTCGAAAAAAAATCATGTCCCCTTAGAGAGATGATGATAAAGTCACATAATCTCTCTCTCTCTCTCTCTCTCTCTCTCTCTCTCTCTCTCTCTCTCTCTCTCTCTCTCTCTCATTTTTAATGAGGAAACTACTACAACATTCAACTAGACAAAGATTTGTTCTTCTCGTTCACATAGGAGATAAAGAGAATTTCAAACCAGATGATGATATTGAGTCTCAAAAGTCATGCAAGTTAGCAGCATGGAGACTTCTCTACGAACGTAACTCGGTATCCTTATAGAGAAGTATATTTGCAATGGTATCTTGTTGATGTGTTCTCTATACATAGTAGGACTATGAATGGTAGGTTCATATGTGGGTAATTGGAGAAGGGAATATTGCAAACTTTGCCAAGAAAATGCACAGATTAGATGCATTTGAAGGAGAAGTAGCTCATATATAAGGATCACCAGATTGAGTAGCAGTGGAATGAGAAGGTGTACTGGAGATGTCCTATCTTTCTGGACTACCTAAAGGTGAATTCCCCTCCAGCAATAAGGCATTATACCAAACATACTCGAAGGAAAAAATGTACAAGAGACATAAGGATCCAAGTTATGGTAAGTAATTCCACATGTATTCATTAGAATATGTCACACTTTTATGTCTTCTTCTAAAGAGAATATGGCTGATTGTAGGAAAGTGATACCTCCAGTGCATTTCTTTTCGTAACTCATTCTTCAGTAAGGAGTCAAGGTGAAGCCACAATTTCTAAAATGTTTTGATGATATTAATTGACCACACTTTAGCCCTACAATGATACTATTTGTGGATGATAGCATAGAGAAGATACATCGTAACCCACCTAACTCCTTTACATATCCATTTGCATTTCAAAAAAGTCCTATGGATACCATCCTCGTCAAACACATGCTTCCCTACTTGACTAAGAAAAATCCCTTCAATAGTATTGACTTGCAAAACATGCTTCCATGTTTGATTGAGCTAGCACGTTTTCACGAGGAAGTTTAGAAGTTTGTTAGGGAACACCCATTTCACCCTCCAACAATGGACATCTGGATCGATATTTAATGTTTGCAATAAATATGTCCATTTGCTTTGCACATAGTAGTTCACTAACTTGCAAATGCATTTGTGGATTTAGTATATTTTTTGTAGTTTTTATAGTAAGTTCATGCAATATAATGTGAAATATATCAGTATATTAAAATATTTGATCATTAAAGTTGGGAGTTTAAAATGAAGAATTCTTGAAATGAATAGCAGCTACCAGTAATGAAGCAATATGGAGCTATATTTTACGAAGATTGTGAAGCAATTTCTTACGAGGGTCTATTGTAAACAAATGCATAACTTCAATCCATATGCAAGCCTAATCAAATGAGGAAAAGAGAGAGCAATGTGCAAGTATAAGTGGATATGTCTGTAGTTTGCTTGTGTGTGCATAATTAAAGTACTAACACATCAAGATGTAATTATAAAATACATGTAAAGAAGGGAGAAAGGAAATATGTGAATGTATATGCAGTGTGATATCTCATATATATGCATAATTGAACTATTAACATTGTGATAATATTATCAAAGATAAGCACATCAACTTAATCTAGTGATGTAAATAAGTTAAGGGGAGAGAACTGCTAATGCATTGTTAGAGAGAGAGAGAGAGAGAGAGAGATGATAAATGACAAAGTTGGGGGTGAAAAAGACAAAGAGATAGAGAGAGAGAGAGAGAGAGAAGGAGGAGATTGTTATTCAGAAGGAGGAGAGGGAGATGCATGTCGTGGATCCCCAACATATGAGAGAGTGTGTGTGTGTGTGTGAGAGAGAGGAGGAGGAGATTGTTATTTAGAAGGAGGAGAGGGAGATGCATGTCGTGGATCCCCAACATATGAGAGAGAGAGAGAGAGAGAGAGAGGAATGTGTAAGTGTAAGTGTATTTAGTTTTACTCATGTGTGTACAATTGAAGTACTAATACATCATGATGTAATTATATAGTGCGATATCGCATATGTATGTGTAATTCAACCACTAACATTGTGATAATATTGTAAAAAATAATCACATAAGCTTAATATAGTGATGTAAAGCAATCAAGGAGAGAGAGAACTACTAGTGTTGAGAGAGAGAGAGAGAGAGAGAGGGTGTTATTGAGGAGGAGAAGGAGAGGGAGATGCATGTTGTGGGTCTCCAAGAAATGAGAGAGAGAGAGAGAGAGAGAGAGAGAGAGAGAGAGAGAGAGAGAGAAAGAGATGTTATTGAGGGGAGTGACATGTCGGTGGTTGGTCTCCAACATATGAGGAGAGAGAGAGAGAGAGAGAAAAATAAGTTGTGGTTCTGATGAGGAGGAGGAGAGTAAGATGTGGTGGTGTAGTGGCAATGCTAGTGGCAGTAATGTTATTGAGGGGAGTGAGATGTCAGTGGTTGGTCCCCAACATACAAGGAGAGAGAGAGAGAGAGAGAGAGGAGAATTGGTTATGGTTCTAATGAGGAGAGGGAGGGTAAGATGTAGTGGTAGCGATGGTGGTGCTAGTGGTGGTGGTGGTGGTGGCAATGGAGAAGTAGCATTGGCACTTGAATATGCCCAAAAGAAAAAGAGGACCAAGTGGACTATGTGGAATAAAACTCGAGGTTGCCAAAAAGAGCTCGCTCAAAAGCTCACTTCTCGCATGCACTCCATCTACCATAAACACTATAACCACTAATACCTTTATTATTTGACCACATGGTCAAATCTTGTTATCTTGCTTAAAGGTGGAGTCCATCCTAAATACTATATAAGATACCTTCCCAAATTCTACTTTCAAATATGGATCTAGATTTAGCCACGTGGTCAAAACATTTATCACTTATTTGAAATTAGAACTTAGGAAATTTCCAAATTCTCTAATATGGTGTTCATAGATGTTACTTTGCTCTTGCTTCCACTTGTGCACTTCCACTTAGGCTCTACCTTTCAATTGGTATCAAAGTTTGGAATCAAGAAGCTTCACTGGTCATTTACTTCAGGCCACCATGAAGAAGCTTTAGCCCAAGGTTTCAAGGCATCCATTTTTTCTTCCTCCAAGTATGCATCGAGTCTTCCTTCTCCCAGCTTGTTCTAGCTTGCTCTTGGCTTATCAAGGAACTTCCTAGGGCTTAACTAAGACTTCTTGAGTGATTACTAAGCTAAGAAGCAACCATTCTATCCATTTTGAGTGGATACAAGCATGTTACAAAATTCATGGATAATTATAGGAGCTTGACAACACTTTTGTATTTTGGCCATAACTTTTAAATATGATATCAAATTTAGGTATTCTATAACTAGAAATGAAGAGCAAGAAAAGAGCTATAGGTTTGAGCACTTAAAAAGTTGATCCCGTATAGTTCCATTTCTTTATTTTACATAAAACATAACAACTTTGGTTTGGACAACAAGCGTTTGATTGATTTATGCTCTTCTTATGCTTATGGGGGATGTTTGTAATGCCCAAATGATGCATTGATGCTTTGAAAAGGCTTTTCAATGATTAGAGCTTGATTAGCTCAGTCATTGAAGTGTTTATTTCTTTAATAATAGTTTGGATAGCAAGCATAGAATACTAAGCTTCATGGTTGAATGCCTATTGTGCCTATATGGTATTTTGGGTATACTCCAATGATGCTAGCATTAATATATGAGCCTAAATATGGTTATAACATGCTTTAGAACTTGGATTTAAGCTACGCTTGATGTACTTGGGATTTGGTTAATTGCTTTGAGATTTTTTGCTTACTCAAATACAAATATTGAAGCTTTATTAGATACTTATACTCTCAAATGCATTTGTGATGTGCTTGGCTTCCCTAATGCTTTGACGTATATATCCTGAGCTTTGCTTGCTCACTTTGCATTCCAGATTCACTTCTAGTGCAATATGCTTGTACTTACTTGGTAGAGTTTGTTCTTTGAGACAGTGGGACTCTTGATTCATGTATATGCTCTCTTGTAACTCCAACACTTACATATGTTAGCAATTTATCAATGATGTATACATGCATATTGGTTATTTACTGAGTGCCATTGCTCTTTGCTCAATCAATTGTGCATTTGACCAATCTATATAGTTATTCTCAATATCTTCTACATGCATGATGTATATGCTTATGGGATGTATGGTTTACTAACACTTTGAGTTCGTAACAATCTTTGGTATAGGTGGTCTATGTATTAAGTGCCATTGCTCTTTGCTCAATTAGTTGTGTATTTTACCAATCTAGTTATGCACTAAGTGGCATTGCTCTTTGCTCAATTAGTTGTGCATTTGACCAATCTTTATAGTTACTCTCGAGATCTTCTACATGTATGATGTATATGCTTATGGGACATATGGTTTACTCACACTAAGTTCGTGACAATCTTTGGTGCAAGTGGTCTATGCTTAGTCACTATTAGTTGCATTTTTTGTATCCTGGTCACTCTACAAATATTCCTAGGAGTGGGAGCTTGCTTTCTTGGTTATTTGCCCTTGACATATATTAGTATCTTTGTTTCAGCATTGTTGTAATTACAATTTATAGCACTCTTTTGGAAAGCATGTAGCTTATTTCGGCACTCTTTTTTATTGCAATTTGGACAGCTCTAGTCTCATTTGATGCCACCCTTTTGCACGCTCTTTTAGATCAAATTTGGGACTATTTTGCTTAATTTACGATAGCTCTTGCTCTTATCATTTACAAACATGTATAGACATCATGGTAGATTTATCAATCGATAGCTATTTTTGATGGCAATAACTTCCAACACTAGAAGACATAGATATGGGAAGTCTTGGTGCAAAAGAGGCAAGTTTAACCATTGAAGTTAGAGGGCACAAAGCCTGAGCCTTATGATGCAGATAATTGGCTAGAACTTGATTAGCTATGCAAGTCCACCATTATCAAAGCATGCATATTTAAATGTCATTGATATTGAGGGTGGTGCTTATGCATTTTGGAAAAATATTTGTGATCTTTATGGCAAACAAAGACCTATATCTCAGTTATATTAGTTGAAGAAACTCATGGACCTTCACATAAAGGAGGGTACAACTATGTCTACTCATTTGAATTTCATTCCACTTTCAGCCAGCTTGTATCATATGGCATTCAGTTTGAAGATAATATTAAGTCTTTATGAAAGGTGAGAAGGATCGAAGCTTGCACGCGAGCTATGGCGGGAGAGCAAGAACAAGAAAGAGAGAGACAAAAAATGGGAACTCCAACGGTCACAATGTGTGACCGGGCCTTCCTTTATTTACTAGTCACTAAAATGAATGTAAAGAATAAAGTGACGTGATGGGCGCCCGCCACCTGCAGTGTGCAGTGGCGGGTACTGTCAGTGTAGTAATACACGGGGCGGCATGGCAGAGGCGCCTTTACCCCAACAACCTCCCACTTAAAGGCGAATCTGCTCCAGTGAGAGAGAAAAGAAAAGAAAAAAAGACAGTACAACTGTACATAGGTACAAGGGATGAGGAAAGGCAACATCTCATCCAATGCCCATCAATCTCCTGAGGAAGGCAAAGCGCTCAGTAGTGAGGCTTTTCGTGAGCAGATCTGCAGGATTCTCGTCAGTGGAGATCTTGACAAGGTCAACAGACTTGTCCTCCACAACACCACGTATGAAGTGATACCTCACCTCAATGTGTTTTGTCTTCGCATGGAAGACCGGATTCTTAGCCAACTGAATGGCACTCATAGAATCCGAATGCAGTGTAGGTATAGCATCAATCCCAAGGTCAGCAACTAGACGGCCTAGCCATATGGCCTCCTTGCAAGCCTCAGTGGCTGCAACATACTCGGCCTCAGTGGTAGACAAAGCCGTACACTTCTGAACCCTGGACATCCAAGAGACAGCCCCTCCAGCATAGGTGAATACATAGCCAGAAGTGGACTTCCTACTATCTGCCTGTCCTGCATAATCGGAGTCAGTGTACCCCACAACCCCTGTATCTTGGCTGCCATAGCAAATACACATATCTGATGTGCCCTTCAGGTACCTCATGATACCCTTCACGGCATCCCAATGTCTGCTGCCAGGTGTAGCCATATAGCGTGCCATAACACCAACTGCATGCGCAATATCTGGACGAGTGGCTATCATGGCATACATCAAACTGCCCACGGCTGAAGCATAAGGGATCTTGGCCATCTCGGCCCTCTGGTCATTTGTCTGCGGACAATCGGCCTGTGATACCTTCACATAAGAAGGTAATGGACAGCCAATAGGCTTTACGTCTTGCATGCGGAAGTGTTCAAGGACTTTATGAATGTACTCCCGCTGTGAGAGATACAAAAGCCCCTGATGCCTATCGCACTTAATGCGCATCCCAAGTATATGTGAGGCCTGTCCAAAATCCTTCATCTCAAAGCTCTTCTTCAGCTGAGATTTAAGAGCATCTAGCTCATCATGAGCTTTCTCTGCTATCAGCATATCATCAACATAGAGTACCAAGATAAGCAAACTGCCATCATGGGCTTTCTTCTGTAAAGATACGGATCCATAGCACTCCTGCTGTAGCCCTGTGACTGTATAAAGGCATCAAACTTATGATACAATTCCCTAGGTGCCTGCTTCAAGCCATACAAGCTCTTCTTCAACTTGCACACTAGGTGCTCCCTGCCAGGTTCTGCAAAGCCCTTAGGCTGATCCATATAGATCTCATCATGCAAGTCCCCATGTAGAAAAACCGTCTTGACATCCATCTGATATAGATCTAAGTCAAGCTATGCAACCAAAGCCAAGACTAAGCACAGGGTGGTCATCTTAACCACAGGAGAGAAGACCTCATCAAAGTCCACACCATGTTCCTGCTTAAAACCCTTTGCTACCAATCTAGCATTGTATGCCGGCTTGGGGTGTCCAGGGGTACTTTTCAGCTTGTACACCCACTTGCATGGCAAAGCCTTCTTGCCCTTAGGCAAGGCAACCAAATCCCAAGTCTCATTCTTATGCAGGGAGTCTATCTCAGACTGCATAGCCCTCTCCCAGGAGTGACTGTCACCCCTGCGCATAGCCTCATCATAAGTGAAAGGCTCTCCTGCATCTGTAACCAAAACATAATGCATAGAGGGCTGAAATCTGTCAGGTGGACGTCTGTCTCTGGCAGACCGTCTCACCGCAGGCTCTGCTGCCTGTCTAACTGCCTGTCCAATATCCTGGCCCTGTGGAGGAACTGCTGCAGGCTGTACTACTAGCTGTGCTGGAGCTCTAGGCTCCTCCTGAAAGATCACTCTGCGGATCTCAACCACCTTCTCAGGCTACCTGTGCATCTTGTCTTCATGGAAGACGACATCATGGCTGCGTACTATTTTCCGCGCCTGCGGATTCCATAGGCGATAGCCCATCTCTCCTGACTCACCATAGCCAAGGAATATGCATTTAATGCTCTTTGGATCCAATTTACTCCTCTTGTCCTTGGGCACATGGCAGAATGCCTCACATCCAAAGACACGGAGATGCGCATAAGAGGGTGGCTTACCAGCCCAAACTTCCTCTACAACCTGGAAATCCAATCCACTGGAAGGCGATCGGTTTATGACATGCACTGCCGTACTAACTGCCTCAGCCCAAAAACTCTGGGGTAGGCCTGCATGGCTAAGCATAGAGCGTACACGCTCCTAAATAGTCCTGTTCATGCACTCAGCCACAAACCATTCTAGGGTGGGGTGTAAGAGGCGGTCAACTGACGCTTAATACCCTTGTCATCACAAAACTGCTCAAAAGCATGCGAGACATATTCTCCCCCATTATCTGTCCTAAGGCATTTCAGCCTATACCCAGTCTGGTTCTCAACAAGAGCAAGCCATCTCTGAAAAACTGCCAAGACATCGGACTTCTGCTTTATGGGATAAGCCCACACTTTCCTAGAAAAATCATCAATGAAGGTAACGAAGTACTTCGCGCCACCCATAGACATGCAAGGCATAGGCCCACAAACATTGGAATGCACCAATGCCAAGGGCTCACTCATGCGTGGCCTACCCGATTTCTTATGCGTAGACCTATTCTGCTTACCATAAAGATAATGATCACACGAGTCAAAACATGCATAATCCAAAGGCAGAAGATACTGCAAACCAGATAACATTTTCATTCCCTTCAAAGACATGTGCCCTAAACGAGCATGCCAAAGTGATACATGTGGGATAGAACCCACTGCCAAAACATGGTCAACTGAGGACCCAGATACAACAAGAGGATAGAGGCTGCCAGCCTTGGCGCCTCTAGCAAGCACAAGTCTGCCACGAGTAATCTTCCAGGCAGAATCCCCAAAACATACATGAAATCCTGCATCATCTAGCTGTCCTGCAGACATAAGACTGCGCGTAAGCGCAGGTACATGACGTACATCCCTAAGCAAAAATGAACTGCCAGTGAAAAACTGCAACTGAATATCACCCATGCCCACAATGTCAAGAGACCTGTCGTCTCCAAGTCTGACTGAACCAGATATAGTGCGGTAAGAGTGGAACCACTCACGGTAAGGCGTCACATGGAAGGATGCTCCTGAATCCAATAACCAGCACTGTGCATACATACTAGATGTCTTAGTCAAGTGTGAAGCATCAAAAGAACTAGCTGCAAGTATAAACTCATCACCACCATCGGACTCCTCAGTCTGCGTGACATTAATTTCCTCAATCTTGACGCTGGACTTCGCAGGTACTATGCTGCGATCAGAGGACTTCTCCTGCACTTTATCTTTCCCCTTATCCTTGCGCTTCTCATTGCGCAACTCATGACACTGTGGTCTAATATGGCCCTTTTTCCCACAATGATGACAAGTGACATTTGCATTGCGCCCACGCGACTTACTACGCGACTTGCCACGAGATTTAGACCGACCCTTCTACGAGTCACGGCCTCGGCCATTACCACGGTCATACCTGTCATTCCTGCCTCTAACTGTCAAAGAATGACTACCACGAGAGGCATCCAAGTTTTTGCGATTCACCTCTTCCTGAAGAAGAGCACTCTCAACATCTGCCAATTTTAGAGTAGCACTAGAGGCACAAAGAGCAGTATGGAAAACATCCCATGACTCATTCAGAGTCCCAAGCAAGAAAAGAGGACTTACTTCCTCTCCAAAGGTGATATCCTGTGAAGTCAGGTTCTTCAGTATAGCATGGAACTGGCTCAAGTGAGCAGACATAGTCGCATTATCCTTCATGCGCAGATTCATAAGCTGCTTCAACCAGTACATCTGACTTGCCGGACTTTTCTTATCATAAAGATTCTTGATCTTATTCCATAGATCCCATGCACTCTGTGCTTCCTCAAATACATTATAATGTACCTGTTCAGTGAGAGACAATACAATCGTGGACTTGCATAGCTCATCAAGTTCAAGCCAGTCGTCATTGTCCATAGTTTCAGGCTACTCCCCACTCAACCGAAGTGGCTTAATCTGAGATTTTTGCACCAAGACCTGCCAAATTTGACTCTTCCAATAAGAGTAGTTGGTACCATCCAACTTTGTGATGTTAAATATGGCATTATCAGTCGAAGAGGACGCCATAATGCAGGCTGGAAATGCACAGACAATGTAAAACTGCTGGCTGTTTTACTACAGAAAATGCCCAAAATCCACTGAAATGAGCTCCAAATGGCGAGAAAAGTGTGCCAAAAGATGCTGCCCACTTAGTACTAGGTGCGGTACACCAAATCAAGATATTTCAGCATAAAAAATACTGCTCAGTCCACCAATAAATGCTTGCTGTAATAAATTTCAGAATTGCAATAATGAGAGCAAACTGTCCCAAAACTGGATCTAATGTCAACTAAACAATGCTAGGTCCAAAGCCGGCATGAAATGGACATAAGCAAGGCCAATGACAGTGAAAAGAACATGAGCTCAACACCGAAGCATGTCAAAATAACATCTGCCAGTGAAAGGCACACCCCCAGACACTCTAGGCAAAGTGTTCCTGTAACTACCAAAACCTGACACAAATAGGTGTCTGCTCAAAGAGAAAGATCCAAATATGAGACTCAGCTCATAAGCATCATGTGAACCAAGAGTACATCAATGCATATCCATAAAGATCGGAGTATGATCCCAAAGTCTCAATGCGTATGTAGCTGCTCAAGACATAAACTGCTCCAAATACATGTAAGTGCTCCAATAGCATGCAACTGTCAAAGGTCAAGTCAAAGGTCAAGCAAGCATGTAAAATGCTCCCACTGGCACAAAAGGCGTACAAAGCGAGCTCAGAAGCTCAAACAACCCAAGAGAAAGCACCAGTGATAAGTGACCCTGTCAATGCATTAAGTGCATCCAAGAGAGCATGGCATACATGAAGCACCGGTCGTATTAACCATGAAGCAATACATAAGCCCAAATAAGCTCTCGGTCAACTCAATGACATCCAAATAGCAACCAAGATCAGTGATCAAGTAAGCCGGGAATGCTCAAATACATCCAAATCCAAGCTCCAAATGTCGGTATGGCATACATGAACCAAATAGCATATGTCACGAACCAAAGCATGTAATGCAAAAGCCTAACTGTCAAGCAGAGACATGAGGCATAGGCGGTCCACGAGCATGCCAAGTCGGTCCAAATGCCAATGAAGACGGAGCTAATGCGAAGCTCAAAAGCATCCCATAATCTCATACATATGCTCCAAGTCGTCCCCAAATGTCAGAGACATCATGCCAAAGCTCAAAGCATACATCCGGTATCGGTAGGTAAGTGCCAAAGCATGTAAAGTACCTTCAGCCCACTGTTATTCCAGCATGTATTTATTGTTCTAAACAGTAGATTTCAGCCCCGAATTCAAGCCAAAATCATGGTCAAACCAAATGCATACATCCCCAATACATCCGGGTAGAAAGTAGACCACATACGGGCATCAAATAGCTCCAACGGAATGAGGCATAAGCAACAAATGTCAGTGTCAGGGGTGCTACCCTGTTTCCAGCACTGTTATGCAGTGAATGATAGTTTCAAAACTGAGAATGATCAGCTCCCAACCTCAATGTCAAGCCAAAGCATCAAAATGACATCCAAAAAATGGCTCAAATGCCCTCCAAATAGGCCAATGATGAGTGCTCCATGAGCAACAAAGCATTCAGTTGTAAAACGTGGAGGTCAAAGTCTGAAAATGGGTGCCATATTTAGCGTGTTGAGGCCTGGAGTAATGCTGCCAATCACGTGGAGTTATGATGGTTGGGGGGGCTCCAAAATAAGCCCCAATAGGCCACACACAAGGGCTTGATGAAGATCAAGTGGCTGCAGCTTCAACACGTGAGGAGGGGAGGGCTGAATAGGTGCGCTGAAATCAGCGTGAGTTGCTGGAAAATGGCTACTGATCAACGTGGTTGAATGTTGAGTGTGGGGGGGCTCAATGATGGCCCAAGGTAGGCACGTACCAAACCATGAAGGCCCAATGCAAAGGGGATGGAAGATATGAGCTATGGAGCTCAAGAAGAGTGGCTGCCCTTTGTTCCTGCCCTGTTTCAAACTAAGAATACACTCAAATGCCTGCAAATGCTGAAGCAATACCTCAAGGGCAAGGCCCTGATGAAGCTCAAGAAGGCCGGGATGGAGCTCGGGAAGCCGGGGAGAGTCGGGAGCTCTAGAGGTCGGCTATGGCTACCGAGATGGAGACCCAATGCGTGAAGCGAGTCGATGCGAAGGTCAGGAAGCACTGAGTCGAGCTCGAGCAAGAGAATGCCAAGCTCTAATACCAGTTGAAAGGTGAGAAGGATCGAAGCTGCCGGGGAGAGTCGGGAGCTCTAGAGGTCGGCTATGGCTACCGAGATGGAGACCCAATGCGTGAAGCGAGTCGATGCGAAGGTCAGGAAGCACTGAGTCGAGCTCGAGCAAGAGAATGCCAAGCTCTAATACCAGTTGAAAGGTGAGAAGGATCGAAGCTTGCACGCGAGCTATGGCGGGAGAGCAAGAGCAAGAAAGAGAGAGACAAGAAATGGGAACTCCAACGGTCACAATGTGTGACCGGGCCTTCCTTTATTTACTAGTCACTAAAATGAATGTAAAGAATAAAGTGACGTGACGGGCGCCCGCCACCTGCAGTGTGCAATGGCGGGTACTGTCAGTGTAGTAATACACGGGGCGGCACGGCGGAGGCGCCTTTACCCCAACACTTTATTCTTGCTTGTTATACTACATGAGTCATTGGACACCTTTTGTACTACTATGAGTGCTCATCCCCTTAAGGGTAGTTTTAAGTGTACTGATGGAGAGAGCCCTCTATTAAATGTACTAATGTAGAGGGTACTGGTAATAATAACCATGGTAGAGACTCCCAACCCAACAAGGACAAGTCTTAGTCTCGTGGGTAATCTCACAGTAAGTCCCACAAATGCAAGTCCTCTTTGACATGTTATTATTGTGGGCAATAGGGTCATATTAGGCTGTAGTGTCATAACAGGCATAATGGTAAGCACAATGAGAAAGACAAGGGGAAAGCACAAGATAATGCAATATCTAATGATCATAGCACTATTGTCCCTAGTAAGTCCAACATGAAGATTGAAGAGATAAATATAGTGCATCCTAAGTTTGATGATGACTATATCTTAGTACTTCATCTCTTAATACTACCCTATTGACCGATGCTTCATCTACTTGCTCCCAATGTTGGCAGCTTGATTTGGGGGCCTCTTTCCATGTTATCCCGTGTCGAGATTGGTTTTATATCTATTGCAACATTACAGGTTTTGTGAGATTGGAAAATACCAATGTATTTGATATCATCAGCATTGGGGATGTTTGACTACAATTTGCTTTAGGTACCTCTTATATTTTGCATAATGTATATCATGTATCAACTTTAACCAAAAGCCTACATTTCTATTGGATAGTTGGATTATGCAAGATACCATGTCCCTTTTGGTGTTTCTACATGGAAGATTACCCGTGCTAGTCACCTTGTTTTTGCTCAAGGTGCCAAGGTTGGCAGCCTCTATCCTTTGTTTGTATATGGGTTTCTTGACCATGTATTGGATATTACTAATTTACCACATGTATTTTTAATGAAAGCCACCTTGGGCACATGTCTTTGAAATGAATAAAAGGAATTACTTGTTGTTGCAGTATTTTGCACCTCTTGAATTTGCTCGCATTTTGATTCATGTGATCATTGTCTTTATGGCAAGCAAACACATAACATTCATAAAAAGTGTAGCTCTACACAAATGGACGAGCCTATGGCTCTTGTGCATTCCAATGTATGTGGTCTTATGCCCTAACAGTCATTGGGTGGCACAAATTACTTTGTGACATTTATTGATGATTATTCATGCAAGGTTTGGGCTTATCCTATTGAGCAAAATTTTGATGTCCTAGCTACATTTCATCAATTTTTTAACTCTTGTTAAACTGGTCTAGGTATAGGGCTAAAGAGTGCATGAACATGACTATTCAAGAAGAAATTTGTAGTATGCTTAGTTAAATAGGCTTACTATAGTAGTTTTGGGCTAAGGTAGTTATTACTACGATGCATCTCATTAATAGATCCCCGTGCATTGCTTTTGGCTGTCAAGTTGCTGAGAATATATAGTCTGGAAAACTTCCGTCATATGCTCATTTGAGGATATTTGGATGTGAGGCTTTCTACCATGTTGCCAAGGACAAGCACAACAAGCTGGTTCTGAAGTCTATCAAATGCATCTGTCTTGGATATGCTGATGTAGGTGAGATGGGCTATCGCCTTTAGGATCTGTAGGCTTGGAAGGTTATTCCTAGTTGTGATGTTGTGTTTCATGAAGAGAGGATGCATAAGTAACCCGAGTAGGTAATTGAGGTATGTAGGGTGGTGTTTTAGGAGGAGCCTCCTATTATTGTACAACCAGCCCTAGTGAGACAGAGACAGCCTACTACAATCGTTGATGATGTGGTGGCCCATGATCTATCCGTTGTACCTAATCATGTTGTGAAACAGAGAGGATATGCTATACATGCCCCATAGCCGGCTTCGAGGCATTCTACTAGAGCTTCATGTCCTCATGATCACTATAAGCTCTCTATGGATCATGTCATGGTAAAAGACTTTGCATATAAGGCTAGATTGGTTGCAAAGGGTTTTAAGTAGGATCATAGTGTTGACTTCAATGAAGTCTTTTCTCGTGCAGTCAAGGTGACTACCCTATACTTGGTCTTGGCTTTGGTTACTTAATTGAATTTGGATCTTTATTGGATGGATGTGAATATGGCTTTCTTAAATGGAGATTTGTATGATGAGATTTACATGTAGCAACCTAAGGGCTTTGCAGAGAAAGGTAAGAAACACCTAGTGTGAAAATTAAAGAAGACTCTTTATAGGCTTAAGCAAGCACCTAGGGAGTGGTACTATAAGTTTGATGCTTTTATGCATTCATAGGGGTATTCCTGTTGTGATATGGATCCATGTTTTTTAATACAAAGAAGGCTCGTGATGGTAGCCTTCTTATCTTGGTGCTTTATATTGATTATATGCTTATATATGGGAGTGCTCATGTTGATCTAGATTCTTTTAACTCAACTCAATAAGAACTTTGAGATGAAGGACATGAAACATGCATCACACATACTTGATATGCACATTATGCACAATCACTCTAAGAGACTTCTCTACTTGTCCCAAAAGGAGTATATATACAAAGTACTTGAGCAGTTTCATATGCAAGATGATAAGCCTATTGGTTGTCCTTTACCTTCTAATGTGAAGGTTAGTTAGGCTAATTATTTGCAATTAGATTATGAGAGGGCCAAGATAGTGAAGGTTCCATATGCCATTGGAGTTTGATGGGCTATGATAGCCACTCGACTTGACATAGCATTTGTAGTAGGAGTTGTGGCATGCTATATGGCTACACGTGGTAGGTGTCATTGGGATGCCGTGAAGGGTATCACAAAGGTACTTGAAAGGCACTATGGATATGTGTATTTGCTATGGTAGCCAGGATACAAGAGTCATAGGCTATACTAACTTAAATTATGTAGGACATGCAAACAATAGGAAGTCCACCTCACCTATGCTAGAGATGTTATCTCTTGAATGTTCAAGGTGCTAAAATACACAGCCATACCTACTACTGAGTTTGAGTACATTGCAACCACCATTAAGGCTTGCAAAGAGGCCCCATCGTTATGCATCGATTTGCAAATCTTGGTATGAGGATGACTCCTACACTACATTCAGATTCGATGAGTACCATCAATTGGCCTATAATCTAGTCTTCCATATGAAGACAAAGCTTATTGAGGTGCACTATCACTTCATCAATAGAGAGGTGGTAGAAGACAAGCTTGTTGAACTTGTCAAGGTCTTGATTGATGAGAATCCTGCAAATCTACTCACTAAAAGTCTCTTAGTGAAACATTTTTCCTTCCCTAGAAGGTTGATATAGGCGGAAGATGAGATGACGTCTTTCCTCATCCTATTGTACTTTATGTACATGTTATACTTTCTCTTCTTTCTTTTACTCCTTACTAAGGCAGATTCACATTTAACCGGAGGTTGTTGGGGGAAAGGCACATGTGCCTAATCACCCACATTTACTCACTATACATTGTACTCGCACACCTGTACACTATAGGTGGTGGGAACCCATCATTGTCACTTCATTCTTTATTCTTTCAATGACCATATAATAAGGGAAGGTCAATCACACATTGTGACTATTAGAGTTCCCACATATGGTGTTTCACTCTCTTGCTCCATCCACCATAGCTCTTAATGCTACTTGTGTGCTTCCACTTGGGCTCTATCTTTCATATATTATATATATAATGTCTTATAATATATTGAATATATCATATTAAATATTATTATGCATATGTATTTAACATATATACCTTGAGGATATGCCTCCGTATTCTTTACTATGATATATACATATTTAAGAAATACATCTCAAATATACAATATGGTATATATGGTAATATTTATAATATATCTAAGATGTACTCCTTAACATGACATATACACACCTCATGTAGCACATGATTTGCACCAATGTTCGCAACATTAAAGTAATTTGTCTTAAGACACACTTTATGTGGAAAGAGGGCTTAGTTAAAGGGTTATATTTTGGATGATTGCTAGCTCAATCTTGCCCACCCATGCATTATTGCATTCTTATATACATGAAAATAAGACTATCCATATACATAACAGTCAATTAGAGTTAACATAAAGGAGAATAATACCTATGAAAATCTCTATTGGCCGACTACCCAAAGGTATGGTGCATACACTTGGACTTCATGTGGCAAAATTCATTCCCCCTAGATTGTTCTTTGAAGTTAAACATGTGTGCAAAAAAGACTCCTAGCTAATATTATGTGGTTGTGCTCATAATTGTGTTGGTTATCCATTGCAAATGCATCATAATTTATTGTTGTGGCCCACATACTAAGCAACACTTTATACACCACAAATTATATTTGTTGAGTATTTGGTAAAGAACTCCTACACATGTGTGCCTTGGTGTTTAGTGGTAAAGCAAATAGACTAATAAATGAAACCCTATGTGTAATGTTGTGCTTTTTGTGAAGCTTTCATGTTTTCATGTCATGCAATATATATGAGTCATAAAGGTAATTAAAAAACAAATATGCCATTTAAAATAGATAAAGAAGGTAGCTTGATGCATGGATATTTTAAAATAGATCCTAAGTTATGTGTTTTCTAGGTATGAATGTAAATCTTAATGATGTTGATAACATATGTTATTAATAGAAACCACCTTATATAAACACAACATGAATATACTTAATAATATCTTCATCCCTTCATTTTAGATGTTCTTTAGTCATGTGTGTGGGTGCATCTTCCCCCTTTGCTCTAATAACATTAATAGCTACACTAAGAATCTTAATGCTATAGTAACATTAGTGTATTCGATAATACAAAAAATGTTAGTAATAGGACCTCACAAATGGTTGACATATCACACGGTTAATATTGTTTGTGTTTGATAAGATTGATATTATTATTTGAATAATAGCAATATTAGTAGTGACATAATAACAAGATTTATGTGTTAATATAAATTAATATTTATTTAACTATTATTTTATAAATATTATTAATATCAAACTAGAAATTAACAATTATAACGAGCATTTATATGTTCATATAGAAAAATAGTTTTTTATTTTATTATGTATTATCATTAGTATTATAATAGTTGGATTTATTATGTTAATATAATATTTTAATAATAATAATAATATAATTTCTTATCTCAATATAAAAATCTAATAGTTTATTAAAATATTAGTATTGCTACTATATATTATTATTATTATTATTAACATTACATAAACAATTAATTCTCTCTCTTTGTCTCATTAATTCATTCTTTCTCTTACTTTGTTCAAGTGTAAATATTTTTTTGTAAAACTTCAAAGGCTTTAAATAATACTTCTTTGAGTGAAAGTCGAGAATTACATTTATTATATATAAATGATATCATGGACAAATATATTTTTAATAAAATGTATTTTAAATAATGTTAAATAAAATTAACCTTTATATGCTTAACACATAAACATTGTGTAAGTGTACCATCGTGTTTGCACATTAGTAGACATTAACTATATCTTTATAATAACAAATGGAAATCTTCTATGCCTTTTATTATCCTTGGGTATATTTTCTTTTTCTCTCCTTATTATCCTCAATTACTATTGTAGTTCTCTTTCTCATGCTTGATTTTGAAATTGGCCTTTAATATATTTGTTTCTAGACTCAGTATATCGAGGCCCTTTATGACATGATCCTTTGCCTTATAGTACTTGCAAAACATCTAACTCTCTTTTTCCTTACCACCCTTATCAGCCTTGTTTGTGTGAGCAACATTTGTAAATTTTTGCTTATTAGTAGAACATGAAGCTTTTCCTTTACCTTTCTAATGAGCCACAAAAGCTTGATATGCAACACACAATATAGCCATGTTTCACCTACATTGTTCTTCTTGTGGCAAAATAAAAACCAACTCATCAAATGACAAAGTATGTAGATCACCTTTCATTGTCAAACAAAGAGTAGATGTAAAACTTTGATAAGAATCAAGAAGACCATTAAGAACAATCTGCATAAGTGATCTGTCTAGTAAAATTTCATTTGCAGCAATTAACTACTCTTAAGGTATTTGATTATTGTCAAAAATTTGTCCATGAAGTCACCTTCATCCATTCGTTCACTCTCTAATAACTTACATAGATAAGCGACATGAGCCTCATTTCTTCCTTGATATAAAGATGCAAGGATATCCCAAGCATCCTTAACTATCTTACATGAGCAAATATGTTGAATCATGATATGTTTAGCATATAATACAATCGAATCACGAGCCTCTACATCTTTGCCATCCTAACAAATCTACTTAGGAGTAGGTGGTGGTGATGGTGCTCTAGTATTATCCAAACTGATAATATCCTCAATAACATCTATTTCTATTGTTTCTTTTGCACTAGTAGCTTTCGCAATACCACCAAGACAACTTTCAATTCCAAGTACAATGTTCCAAAGCCCCTTTGCAACCAATACATGACACATCATATAACCATATAGTGGATAGTTGGTTCCATCCAACTTGTCCTTAATAGTCAATCTATGGAATACATCATTGTTTCCAACCATGGTCATTGACTGTACTTGATGCAAAAGTTGCATGTATAGGGGAAAATATACATGGAACCGAGAGACTATAAGGGCTCTTACTTAACACATTTAAAAAATTCTACACAACAGGATGAAATAGCTTGTGCAATTCTTGCAATAGTGCAAGTAGAGGCCAAAATAAACTTGAATAAAAAATTTGACGATACCTAGTATTGAAGGATGTTCCTAGAGTATATGTCAACCTATGCTCATAAAATCTCATCTCAATTTGAGGAAATCAAGTAGAGGGTGTTGATGACTTTGCCCAAGAGGTCGAAGCCCGCTATGATACCAAGTATTGGACTTACGATTGCAAGCATGCAAGTACATAGCTAGGAGAAGAAGAAGCTTAAGAGAGCACAACTCAAAGTATGTTGAGAGGTATCGAAAGGAAATATTTAAAAGACTAAGTATACCCTAAAGTTAAAAGAGATATATACAAGGCTAAGGGGAAAAAAATCTCCTAAAGGGGGAAAAAAGTACCTTGGTGGTCCTAAGTGTGTTCATACACATCACTACCGAAATATCTTAATAGAGATGTAGCAACAACAACCGTCACCTTATCAAAACTTCACTTTTGAACTTCCATCCTTGTACATGTTCACCATTTCGACAATCCCATGAGGTTGATCAATCATGGGAACAACTACCATATGAATAAACATACTTTTGGAAAAATCTAGACAACCTTCATGTATGATTCCTCTCAGGATTCTTGATTGTATTGAATGCCCCCATTGACACTTGGAGTTGAAGAACTTTGAAAACGGAAGCTTATAATTCAAACTAAATGTGGGCATTACTTTGTCAAAGAAGATACAATAATGTCAACGACGTGAACAATGAATATGTGTCTCCAGAAATGAGAGTGTTCTAAGTCATATGAAGGGTATCAGTCTTGGCGTTTAGTAAGTAGATGTTGCACTCCCAACTTGCGTTGTGAAATGTTTTATAATGGTCCTGATCGATACACGATAGGCACTCTTACCCTTAGACACTTTTATTGACAATGTTTGTCTTGTGTATTGATGGAGTCTAGCTTAAAAGGTCCTCTATCCCATTGGCCACTTCGATGAAGAATATATAGGCTCTTAGACTCTTGTAGATATATGCCACGGGGAAATGTAGCCGGTGCTTTGAACACACACACATGTACACACATACGCGTGCACACACACACACACACACACACACACAAAAGAAACTCAACCAACACGAAAACCAATTGGGCTAGGACTCCGTTGGCGGCATGTTGGCTCTTTGGTTTCTTGTCTAATTTGAAAGTCAATTACTTTACAAAATTTACTTGTGCAAGAAGAATAATAACAAAAAGAAAGAAAAAAAGTGCAAGGCTGCAGGGCCAGGGGTACAGCCAGCCAGCCAGCCATGGATCTCTTTCTTGAGTCCAAGCGCAAGAGGGATCCGTGCTGAAACTCGTCCATTTCCCCACACAAACCCTAGCTCCTCAGAAAAAACAGATATGGACAATCATGACGACATCTTCCCTTCCATCGTGGAGCTAAACGT
Organism: Lygodium microphyllum; assembly: GCF_053477565.2. Taxonomy (NCBI): domain Eukaryota; kingdom Viridiplantae; phylum Streptophyta; class Polypodiopsida; order Schizaeales; family Lygodiaceae; genus Lygodium; species Lygodium microphyllum. The sequence goes on from NC_141159.1 coordinate 117,969,383, forward strand.
CGGTTAGTAGACTCATCTTGTCGTTCAGTTTTCCTAATCAGTTGATGTCTGTTGTTGTTGTTGCTGTTTGTTTTTTGTTCATCCATTCTGTTAACTTCAGTCTGCAGGTTAGATTGCATTTTCTTTCACAAGTTTTTAGCAATTGCGTGTAAGTTTTGGTTGATCCATTTTGGTGGCTCCACAATATTGTTTGATAGTATATGTTCCTCCATTTTGGTAAGTCGACTTAATAGTGTTTGCTGGCGTTTGTGCATTCTTTGTTCATACATTGGCGACTCCAGTGAATAGGTTGGTTGCATTCCTCTCAGTTTTCAGTAATTTTTTGTTAGCCTTTTGTTCATGCATTTGTGATTCCAGCAAATGGTTTGATTGCATTCTTAATGGTTTTCAGCAATTGGTTGTTAAATTTTTGCTCTTCGATTATTGGCTCCATTAAAAAGACTGATTCCATTCTTATCAATTCTTTATTAGGCTTTAATTCATCCACTAGCCACTCCAGTTAATAGGTTCAAAACAGTGTTACCAGTTTTTCAGCATTGTGTCTACTATCACCAAAACTAAATTGATATGTGAGCTCGGGCAGCCAGTCTATAAATAGGCCAAAAGAGAAACAACAAATATGTAGGTCAGCAAGTTTGTAGCAAAACAGTCTGCTTGCATCAAAATAAATAATAAAATAATAAATTGCAGTGAAAATGCCACCTGCATGCTATGTGGCACCTGCCTGACAGCTGCATCACCTGCCCAACTGCCCGGAACTGCTGCGAACAATTGGCGATTGCATGAAACTGCCCGACCCGATCCAGAAATGTGCGAATCTGCCCTAGAGTGTCTGTACTCTGCCTGTGGTCATCTAGGGGATGACTAAATTGCGAACATCCCCTCTGAGATCTTGGATGCAGATGTATGGCTCAGGGACCTTGGAGCTCTCTGACCTGCACACACCAAAACTAAATTGATATGTGACCTCAAGCAGCCAGCCTATAAATAGGCCAATAGAGAAACAACAAATGTGGAGGTCAGCGAGCAAAAACTGGCTGATTGCAAACAAAACAGTCTGCCTGCATCAAGATAAACAATAAAATAATAAATTGCAGTGAAAATGCTGCCTGCATGCCATGTGGCACCTGCTCGACAGCTGCATCATTTGCCTGACTACCCAGAACTGCTGCAAATAGCTGGCGACTGCATGAAACTGTCTGACCTGATCCAGAAATGTGTAAATCTGCCCTAAAGTGACTGCACTCTGCCTGTGCATGTCCAGAGGATGACTAAATTGCTAACACCCCCTAGAGTGATTGTACTCTGCCTGTGCCCATCCAGAGGATGGCTAAATTGCTAACACCCCCTTTGAGATCTTGGATGTGGCATAAGGCCTAGGGGTTTGGAGTGCTGTCGAAAAACGGCTTGAGGAAGAGCCTTTGTTAACAAGTTTGCCAAGTTATCCTCCATCTTGCAATACACCACATCAATAATCTTGTCTAAGATCTTCTCCCGAATGAAATGGTACTGTATCTCAATGTTCTTCGACCTAGCATGGAATATGGGGTTTTGTGCCAAGCAATGCAACTCTCATTGTTGCAATGAAGTGTCCGAGGACAACCAAGCTCTCCTAGCAACCTCTGAAGCCATATTATCTCACATGTGGTAGAAGATGTTGCTCTACACTTCGCCTTTGTAGATGATAGGGCAACTGTGGGTTGCTTCTTACTACTTCAAGAGATGGCACTTATACTCAAAGTAAAGCAATATCCGGTCGTTGACCTCTTGTGGTCAACATCTATAATAAGGCATGATCAATAGGGTTTTCATCAAGACGATAGAGATCTTTCGGTGATGGTGCTTGTTAACACTATCGAAGAAGAAACTTGATGATCATATACCGCACATTGGAGGCCATAAAAAATGACACGAAACCTTGAAGTTGCAATGGCTGAAATGATAATAAGATTTTTCTTGATGCTAAGCACATAGGGGACATCATACAATGTCAAAGGAGTGCTCAAAACAAAGACAACCTACTACATAACAGGCATTGTTCGCACATAACTACACTCCCCTTAGGTACGAGAGAGAGAGAGAGAGAGAGAGAGAGAGAGAGAGAGAGAGAGAGAGAGATTTACGAAAAAAGAGAGAGAGAGAGAGAGAGAGAGAGAGAGAGAGAGAGAGAGAGAGAGGATAAGATCTATTAACGTCTTCCTGCTAATCATTTCACTGTTAAAGTTGTGGTGGACTTTTAGTTGTATTTGTGTTTTTTTTTTTGTTGACTTGATGGTTTGATGTAAAAAATGTGAGACGTATCCTTTCTGTTTGGTTGGCTTGAAGGCCGGATGTAAATATTCCAATATTAATATACATTTATTCATGAAAAGAGAGAGAGAGAGAGAGAGAGAGAGAAGATAAGATCTATTAACATCTCAAAAATTCCAGAATGGTCTATGAGACCATAACCAATACAACTAGTATCATCATCTCTCATCAGAGAAGAAGATATAAAATTTATGTGTAGGTCTACATGGTAGATTGGAATGAGAAGTATGAAAAATTGAAAAAACTAAGTTTAAGAAGACTAAAAAGAGTGTAGAGTATCTCCCCCTCAGTCTATGGAATCCACCAAGACCGTGCAAGCTACCTCTGAGTGAGTCAGCATGCCAATGTGCATTTATAACGAGCAATCGTGATGCGAATGTGACACATATGGGCATGCCTATGTTGCCGAGTAGGTACTTTAGGGTGTCATGCTCTACGTAATGCAGTAGCTGTGTCAATTGTGATGCTGCTTGATGATTTCCCTCGATGACGCCTATTAGTAGGAGATGTAGTGTTTGGGGTGGCAGCGGCTGGGGGTTCAACTACACTGAAAAAGTCTATCTGTACTCATGCCATGTAAGTTCAGCCACGTGCTTATATGTGTATACCAACATTGTCTATCTCTCTCAGTTGCAAGCTGTCTTGAAGACTCTAGAGCTAGTCTAGGATATTGGTCTTAAGGGAGCTGCCATATCCTCTGGAGGAAAGTAATTGCTTGGAATAATGCCTCAACTACCATGGGTGCAGTGCCTAATTCTGCTCGGATGATTTCTTGTGGTGCTGAGGCTTTTGCCCTTATCATGCGTGCTATCATCATGACCAGTGGTCTTTCCATATGTTCCCAACCATCATAATGTTGTGCTTCTGGTCTATCATAGTCCATAAATGGCATTCGTCTAGTATGATAAAGACTTGGGACCCAAATGGCTGCCCCATAGAGTAGTGTGGGCATAACTAAAGTGTCAAAAAGCCACAATTTGGTACGAGGCTCCTGAAACTGTATGTGTGCATATTGCTGCTGTAGAGTACACAAAGCTGCTTATGCCCATGCAAGTCTAGCCTTTGAAGTCTCCTTCCATGAAAATTGTGGGCATAACTAAAGTGTCAAAAAGCCTAGCCTAGAGTAGTGTGGGCATAACTAAAGTGTCAAAAAGCCACAATTTGGTAAGAGGCTCCTGAAACTGTATGTATACACATTGCTGCTCTAGAGTACCCTAAGCTGCATATACCCGTGCAAGCCTAGCCTCTGAAGTCTCCTTCCATGAAAACTGTGGCCCTTTGAAAGTGACCCCGAGGTATACATATTGTCTAACCATTTCCACAGGCTGACCGTCATACATAAAGTGATGCTCTGAGCGTGTCACCCAAGTCGCCGAGGTGTTAAAGACCATAATTTTAGTCTTTCCAAGATTAACTTTGAGACCTTTGTCTTCATAGAACACATGCAATGCATCTGGATAATCAATGAATTAACAGATTAATGCACAATAACTCAATCACAAAATGAGAGGTGATGTATTAATGAGTGAGAGAGAATACAATGCTCAAGGCAATCACAATGACAAATGCCACACTTGTGTGCTAGTGACGCACAAAGTGTGCTTTTATAAACTCTAATGGCTTAACCATCATAAGAAAAATAAAACCCTAACCCTAGTGTTAGTTCGTAGGGCACTAGGGGCAACAATTGCATTTAATGATAGTTTAAATGCATAGGGAGCGTGGATCATGGATGAAAGGGTATCAACGTGTAGCCCATGAGATGGCCTACATTTTATACCATGTGAGAAGTGGGTGCAATGATGGAAATGTGAGAATTTGTTGCAATAGAGCACAAGAGAGAACAGAGACACTGCAAAGAAACATAATTACCGCAAAAAAACTCAAACTCGGAATGCTTGGGAACTGGAATCCATGAACTAAGACAAAGACAATACAAAGACAACAATGAGTCATTGGTTGTGTTGGCATTGGCCCTCCCCTCTCTCCAACAGGATCTTCATATGGTGTATGCTGATGTGATTGACTAGAGGAGGGAGTGTGTAGAATAAATAGTCCATGAATATGAATAGATTGGCGAGTATAAATGAGGCATCATTAATGTAGTATTCTAGGAAATAATGTGCCAGATGGCCAAAAATAGGCACACAAAAATGTTGGTGATTACATCACATCTAGTAAAGATGTGCCCGTTCCCAATCCACTGAAATACGCATGGACTCACTCTCAGACTGAAAATATCTGCTAACACAGTCAGCCACCAAGGCAGTCCGAATGGGCCCATATTCGACTCAAGAGATGGCTCCTATATTGACTAAGTCTAGTAAGCACAACCATCAATGTAGTGGTCCACTTGACATGAAAAATAAACAATCTAGTAGTGTAATAAATGATAAAAACACCTTAGTTGAAAGGAAAGAAAGACAAATGTTGAAATAAGGAAAAAGAATGTCCAAGACCGGATTTCAAAAAGAGAAGATACCATATTTGTCTCCATGTTGATGGAGGCAAAACCAAAAAAACAAATCTTCAACTCAGTTAACACAATCCTCACCCATGCAAGAATCCAAAAAAACAAACTTTCAGTCCAATTAGGATTGGTGAATACTTGCAATGTTAGCCTTGAATTGAAATACAAAACCTATCACGAAAGGATTGGAAAAGAAACCTAGCAGTTTTTCATATTGAGATGCTTTGGCTAGTAGAAAGAGATGGAAAAGTGACTAAGTATGCAAAGAAAGACTTGAAAAATGCAAGAGTATGGCTAAACCTATGGTAGAAAAGCCCATTAGGGCATGTTCGCTGCTTTTCTAGCCATCTGAGGCCATTTTGGGTCCCGTTTGAGACCTGCAAGGTTGCCATTAGTTTCAGGGTATACTACAATTTCAGTTGTGTGGATTGAAAGTAGGTGTTTAGGTTATGAATTTCAAATTTGTAAGTTTTGAGGTATTTGCCAAGAAGCAAACACGAGTTTTATCTGTAAACAAGTTGTAGATTACATGTACTATTGAGCAATCACACTGAAAAAAAATTGCTTGATGAATCTAAATGTGAACTAAGAGTGGGAGGGAACGGTGAAAAGTGGGAAGGTGAATGTGAAGCACCAAACTCATACTCACATGAAACAAAAGATGAAGATTACCTTGTGGAACGTCTCTGGTCATAGAGTGTCCTTCAAATCTATGTTGGTACCAAATTTGGTCTCCATGGTGACTTACGGTTGGTTCGTGTATGGCTGAAGGAGTAGTATAGACAAAATCAAGATCACACAAAAATAGACTGCACAAACTTGCCATTGGGCTTGACCATAAAGAGCTTGGACTTTTGGTTGTGTCCTAAGTGGATAGTCTTTCCTCAACTGAGAGCGACTAGTCTCACTAGAAGTGGGCTTCTTTGAATGATCCCTAAAAGGTTAGTAGATGAAGATTTTGGAACATTGTCCTTCAAATCAAGACCATAATGCCTCAATAGGGCTTCCATTGTAGGAATAGCTTTAGAAAAAATTAGAGGATCCCAAGATGGAGTGTGGTCTAAGCCATTGTGAAGTAGCACATGAAGTATAATGTGATCAAGAACAAACCAAGCACTCCATGATAGCCTTAGGTAACTCTTTAGAAGAGCATACCTTGATTCCTTGTGGAGGTATTCTAGGTTTTACAAAAGGAAACACAGATTGAAACACAATGAACTCAAACACTAACCCAAAATGCAAAATGAAGATAATTGAATAATAAATCAAGAAATGAATGAAAATGTACAAAATGCTTAAGGGGAGAGTTGCCAAATAGTCTTGAGGGAGCAGGCCGAGGGAGGTGCCGATGTGTGTCTCTCACTAGAGATGGATTTGGAGTGCAGTAATCACTAGTTGGAGTAAAGTCTGATGAAGAAAAGTGCTGAAAATACAAAAACGACGTGTTTGTAGATGATGATGATGATGTTAGCAAGCTAGGGCAAAACATAGCCTGTAGGAGTTGCAAGGTGGAAGGGCGATAGTTGGGGATAGCCGCGGTAGCATATTGAATGGAGAGGATAGCAATAGGGGCAAAATGTAGCTTGAAGAAGTCAGCAGCATGAAGGCGATTATTGTGGATGGTGATTGCAAGAGGTGGAGGTGATGGCAATGTGCGAGTCTGTGCATGTTCAGTTGTGATCTGGTCTATGCGTTTTTTTTTGTGGAGTGATTTTGAGGCCTATAGTCATTATTTTATGGCTGACGTGGGCCCATCAAATCTAGCTGACCCGTTCATGATCTTGTCCTATTTATAGGACCAATGGCTCCCTCTTTATTCATCAGTCGACATACTTCTATAGCAGGTTCTGTTGGAGAGAGAGAGCCGGTGCTAGTGCCCACACAGCTGATGACTCACTATCATTTTGTATTGTCTCGACTTGGTATATAGATTCCATTTCTTGAGCATTCGTTTGAACTCTCTTTTCAATGTTCTTTTTTTTGCAATGTTTCTCTTTTCTTTTCTCTTGTTCTTTTATTTTCTCGTGTTGTGGAGTCCATTACGGTAGATTCATAGGCTTCCATCATTGCACCCACTTTTGACATGGTATCATACGTCCATGTTAGGTCTTGTGGTGCTGATTCCTTCTGCTGCAGGTCTGCGTTTTACCTCTTCTGTTGCCAATCTATTCGTTTACTGTCTGCTGTGACTGACATTCACCGTACGCAACCACCTGCAGCCAAATTTCAGCCTGTTTTCAGCACTAGATACGTGCATTTCATCAGTTGTACCTGTGTTTTGCTGCACTGATCAGTTTTTGGCCTGGTCAAGTGCAGTTAATGCCTGTCCTGTTTGTGTTTTGATCATCAGCATCTGTATTTTCATGTTTTGATCCCGTATAGGGCTGGGCGATAGTGTTTTCAGGCTGTCAGGTTTGTTTGGTGGCTGACATCTCTATGATTATCCAGTCGTTGGCTGTGTTTTTGTTTGTATCCTCTTGTTTTATCTCTCTATGTAGTAGTTGTCTTTTTGATCATCTTGTGTCTGATTCTCTACTCAGCTTTAGAGAGGGTTCTTGTGTATCTGGTTGTTGTGTTCTACACATCACATTGTGTGTACTGTTGATTCATTCTCTATGTGCTTTCTTTACTGCTTGGGACATGATCAACATAGGACTTTTAGCAACATTTCAAGAGATTATGGCATTTGGAGATATGCGGGAAAGGATGTCAGAGGGATTGATTTACCTCATCCCAAAGGGCAGCAGAGATAGACTAGAGATCACCCACTGGAGACCAATCACTTTGCTTGGAACAATGTATAAAATCCTAGCCAAAATGATCAGCCTTAAACTCTCTCTCTTAATGCCAAACCTCAAGGCTCATTCACCCTACCCAAACTGGTTTTGTTGGTGAGCGTAGCATCCTTGATAATATTTTCACCTTTTGGGAATCCATAGCTCTTGCATGATCCAGGGGACAAAACTTCATTGTTTTGCTTCTCAATTTTGAGAAGGCCTTTTATAGAGTTGTCTAGAGGGCACCATGTTGAGGATGGGTTTTCTAGAGTAGTGGATTAAAGGTGTTTCGGTTCTATATTCACTCATTGGCTCACAGCCAGGTCCTCATTGGTGGAACTAGAGGTGCCAGATTTAGTATTTAGAGGTCAGTGAGACAAGGATGTCCCCTTGCACCTCTTCTTTTCTTATTTGTTGGTAGAGGCTATAAGCTCCTTCCTGAGGGGTAGGAATACATGTATTCGAGGCATTAGACTTACCATTCTAGAGTTTGAGGAGTCGTTGGATGTAGAGTTTGAAGATGGCACATCTATTTACCTAGATGGGGATGAGGAGACTTTTAGGGCCTTTGTAGCTGTGATGGAGGTTTTCTGCAGAGCTTTAGGAGCTCTTATTAATTGGCACAAATCCTATGTATTTTGGGTTTGTGATACTTGGTAGATTGTAACGTGCCCGCCCCTCAGATTGCAGGACACGTCTTAGCAGCCCATCGAGAGATCAATCTAGAAGACGTCGCCCGGCACTCCCAAGGAATGACACGGGGTTTGCCAACTAGGGTCTCTCGAGTCTGCTTCGCAACGGAACTTATCTGGCCGTTCCCACTAGGATCGACCTAAAGTCCGGGTTCCTAGCAGTCGAGTCTTCCTAACAACCTTCTAGCGTCGGTCGACAGCCGCTCCACTTTGCGTAGATATAACTGGACCCAAGCAGACTCATACCGCACTTGGTTCAAAGAGAATGGGTAACGAGAGGGATGCATCGCTCGACCTCTCTGCCCGTAGGGCATAGTCCCATTCCGGTCCCCTAAAACGGTATGAATCAGGGTTCTAACCAACATTATCTATGGTCATCGTCCGACCTTTCCTAACATTTATCGTTAACATTTCCTTTGAGGAAAGCTCTCGGCTAACCGAGACTACCCTTCCGTAGGATAGACCCATTGGTTACATCCACCACACTTCCCCCGGGGGTGGTTTTAGTTATCTAATTACGTACCACATTATGTTTGACATATAAAAGCAGCTTCCTTAATTAACCTGTTAATCGTAGGTTCCTTTACGTAATTTAGGGCACTAACACGAAGACAAGATAAAACAAGATCAAACACTTCTTTAACTTATCTTAAGATTAATGTTTGTCTCCTGCCCATACAGGAGAATTAAGTGTTCCTTTCTGCCTCTGCAAAAAAATCCTTTTGTCTCTCGGCAATAAAACCCGAAGGTTTATCCTACCAAGATTCCGCCTTGTAACTAGTATCAAGGCCTCGAGATTGTTAGAGATCAGCGCCTGTACGGGTACAAGACTGCACAGTCCAGTCGGACTGTGTCATCGGCTACACAGTCGGACTGCCACGTGGCAGTCCGACTGCCTGCAGTCCAGTCAGCTGCATTTAATGCAGCCGACCTGCCCTGGTTTTCGCCCAGATTCTGGCTATAAATAGCCGAGTTCTTCAGCAGTCTTCTACACTTCTCTGCTCGCAGATTACAGACCGGTGGCACGCGCAGGTTCCGTCTCTGTTCGTAGATTTCAGACAGGAGACAGTGCAGACTGCAGCGGACTTCGAGGTGAACAGCAGGTTGCATGGTCGAGGTGGAGACACGCAGTCCAACGCACTGCGCCCGTGTATATATCTGCATATCTTTGTATTCAGCACACTTTATACAGCATATCTTCATCTTCCACTGTCTCTTTCTCTCTTCTCTCTCTGTGTTCTCTCTCTCTCAGTCCTACGCTTCCGCATCGCTGCACTCTGTGGAAGCCGCCCCTGTAATCTCAAGGATGTCTCATGCTCAAGAAGCATTGAGGTCATATGTGTAAAACTGACAGGAGTCGATGATGTCTGCGCCCGCAAAGCATTGGCCACTCCATCAAACTCCGGGGGGAGCTTGTAGAGGACCGTCCCGACAAGATGCGCCTCGGGAAGAGCAGATTGCATGTGCCGAAGCTGGTCCTGTACCTGCGTAACACGAAGAAGAAAAGACTGAATAGTATCTTTCGGCTCAAACTTCATCTGCTGGAGCTGGCCATAAAGTGTGACGGCCCGCATGGTGGAAGGTGCCTCGTACATCTGTTGCAACTTTTGCCATACTTCAGGAGATGTCCTACAGGAGGTAACCATCGGTAAGACCGCTTTAGAAATACACCGAAGCAACGCCGAGTAAGCACGGGCATTGTCCGAGTCCCATGTGAGCACCGCTTCCTCATGGTTGTCCTCATCAAAGTCTTCAGGAAGAGGAAAAGGACGGAGAGGTCGAGGAAGAGCTCCACAGACGATGTACCATAACCGCTTCTGCACAAACCAAGCTTTCATGACAGCACTCCATGTGAGATAATAAGGTCCATGTAACTTATCATTAGTGGAAGTGCATGGAGGAGCCATACGGAGAGGATAAGAAGAGAAGTAGAGAACAGATGGAATTGAGAGAGGAAACACAGCCAAAACACAAGCACAGACTGCAGAAAATGAGAGTTCACATGCAATAGAACCCAAAATCTGATCAATAGAAGACAAAATCTGCTGCAGAAAGTCAAAAACTGCCAAAAACAGCAAAAACGGCCTGAATGAACAGTCACCCAGCCACGAGAGATGTTGAATCAGCAAAACGCAGGCTGTAAACTGCAGAAAAATAGGTAGAAAACTGTCGTCAGCAGCTGCAGATGAAAAACGCAGGCAGTAGAGGGTGCATAGGCAGCAGGCGATGGTAAGACTGTAGAAAACGCAGGTCAAACAGGGCGCCTGTATTGAGCAGCAGCCGCCTGAGCAGAAAAGGGGAAAACAGTCTTGAAATCAGCAATAAAACACAGCAGAAACACAAATCCTGAAAACTGATACCATGTCAGAAGTGGAGCAGCGGTGGAAGCATAAACATGTCCTGAAATAAACTGCTGAAACACAATACAAAAAGAGAAAAGAAAAGAACACGATACAGATGAGAACTCAGATGTATGCACGGGAAATGGAATCCATATATCTGAACACAAGACAGTCGCATACAACAGTGAGTCACTGGCTGCGTGGGCACTGGCACTGGCTCCTCTCTCCACAGAGTTTGCAGATGGTGAAGATGATGATGATGACTGAGGAGGAGCCACTGAGTATAAATAGGCTGAAAAGTGGGGAGCAATAAATGCTCGTAGGACAGCATTAATGCTGGCCGACTGGTGCATAAAATGCTCCACTGGCATAAAATGCCACACCGGATAAAACCTAAAATACCGAATAAAAATGCCCAGCCCAGATCAAGCTCAGACTCACACATGAGCTGACAAATACTCTGCTAACATGTCAGAAGTGGAGCAGCGGTGGAAGCATAAACATGTGCTGAAATAAACTGCTGAAACACAAGACAAAAAGAGAAAAGAAAAGAACACGATACAGATGAGAACTCAGATGTATGCACGGGAAATGGAATCCATATATCTGAACACGAGACAGTCGCATACAACAGTGAGTCACTGGCTGCGTGGGCACTGGCACTGGCACTGGCTCCTCTCTCCACAGAGTCTGCAGATGGTGAAGATGACGATGATGACTGAGGAGGAGCCACTGAGTATAAATATGCTGAAAAGTGGGGAGCAATAAATGCTGGTCGGACAGCATTAATGCTGGCCGACTGGTGCATAAAATGCTCCACTGGCACCTTCCGGTCCATAATCGTCTGGAACTCCAAGTCAATCTCTATAGACATCTTCACCTGTAATGCCTTCACAAATGCAAAAGCAGCCCCCTCTGACTGTGAAAACTCAGCCTGCTAAGGCTCTTCCGCGTCCTGAAACTTCTTCACCCGTTGGAGGCGATGAAAAAGCAAAACCTGCACTTGAAAGCTGAAAACTCAAACTTCCTCCTCGTCAAACAGCAGTAAACAGCAGCAAATCCACCACCTGGACTTCTTTCCTGCGCGCCCACGCTCGCTTCAGTCTTGTTCCGAGGCGCAGCCCTCCTGCCTGCCCTCAAACGCTGAAAATGCAAATTTGTGCCGCGATAGAAACTCCTCTTCAGGTTGGTTCTGCGCTCAGTCAGCCCTCTAACATTGCTCTGATACCATGTCAGAGTGCAGCGGTGCGGAAGCGTAGGACTGAGAGAGAGAGAACGTAGAGAGAGAAGAGAGAGAAAGAGACAGTGGATCGTATGTATATCATGCAGAATGATGATTTTCTTCCCGAGATGCTCGACATCAAAGTGTTGCAGCAATATGCCTTGTCAGACCATTTCCCTCTGCAGCTTGAGCTGCTTGCACAACCCATTGCACCTTTCAAGCGATTTCTGGACCGACTCCCTTTGCGCTTCAACTCATCTTACCTGAAGCATGCACTCTTTCAGGGCTATATGCAGCAATTGATTGACAGATTCGTCTTGGACTTCTCTTCTCAGGGCACTGCATCTTTTGAAAGATTGCTCTCTAATGTGCAGCGGATTGCTCGGCAGTATGGGATTTATCATGCCTCTCTTTGTCGGCAGCGTCGCCAGGCAGCAGAGGATCTGCTGGCTTTGGTTCGTGAAGTGAGTGATGCGCTGCGGAGATGCAATGTCCGGCGATGAAATGTCAGGTAAAGAGCAAACACGTGAGCAACAGCAGCGAGTGAGAGCGAGAGATGCAAGATGTTCTTGGGTACAATTGGAGTGTGTACCACTTTAGGTTTTTAGATAGATATATATGAAAGTACAAGTGTGCTAAGGGTGCGTTCACACCCGTGCACATATAAAAGGCACGATGGCCCTTTATTCCCAACAGTTTGTTCTCTGCTGGTGGACACTCCGGATGATGCATTTCTGCTCGCACTGGACATGCGGGTGGCTGATCTTATTAAAGCATTCCAGTTGAAATCATATCAGCAGGCCAAACTGCAACATTTGACGGAAACTTTGCAAGATAGTGCATGTCAGACCCATAAGTTCTTTCGAGCTCTCCATGCCTCTTCTGCTCGAGCAAATATGACCCGACTCGAGGATGTAGAAGGCCACCTTATCCTGGATCCGTAGACTATTGTGCATGTGTGCAGGAATTATTTCCGTGACCTTCTCGGTTCCACTTCTCCACCTTCGGCCCAAATTACTCAGGCCCGTTCGGCTTTTTACGACCTGGTCCGCAATCAGCTTCCGCAGGACATGCAAGCTACTATGGAGTCCGATATTTGTGAGGCAGAGGTTATGGATGTCTTGTTACACTTGCCTAAGGATAAAAGCCCGGGTTGGGATGGTCTCACTAATGAGTTCTTTGAAGCTTTTGCTACCCAACTGGCGAAACCTTTGCAGCAAGTGTGGGAAACGGGGATCATGCCTTCCTCATGGAAAGAAGGCCTTATTAAACTGCTTCCAAAAGCTCCTTCGCCATCTAAGTTGACACAGTGGCGCCCAATTTCTTTGATGGGTTCAATGTACAAAATCTTTTCCAAAGTAATGGCGAATCGGCTCCATAAGCATCTCTCGGCCATTGTGCACCCTCTACAGTATGGTTTCATTAAGGGCCGAAATATCCTACACAATGTATTGAATGCTCAACTGGCAATTGATAATGCCAGGCATTCCAATCAGGAGGTCGTACTGATTCAACTGGACCTGGAAAAGGCTTTTGACTATCTAGACTGGTCTTTCGTTGCTGAACTTATGTCTGCTATGGGCTTTGGTCCGCGGATGTCTCGTCTAATATACACCATTAGCGCTGCAGCGTCTTCGCGGGTCATGCTGAACGGAGGTGTTACTGAGCCATTTGTCCTTGCCCGCTCTGTCAGACAAGGGTGCCCTTTGAGCCCTCTATTTTTTGCCCTTGCAACACATCCAGTTCTTTCGATGTTATCTCATATGGCAGCCTCTTCTCAGTTGGCAGGACTGTCGCTTCCTACAGGATAGCACTTCATTAGCCAATCCCTGGCGGATGATACTTTTATGATTTTGCGTGCGGACAGGGATAACCTTCGAAGAGCATTGGATGTTTGGGGCCTCTTTGGTCAGGCGTCCGGCCTTCGCATCAATGCCCTCAAATCAGCCATTCTCAGCTGCATGGAGTCGGATTTGCAGTCCCTGGCCTGGCAGGGTCTGGTTGTTCCTCGTGGCTCCATTGTCAGGCACCTTGGGTACCCTTTGGGTGTTGATGTTCCCCCAAAGCAGCTTCTGCAGTGGATTTCTCAGAAAATGGTGGCTAAGTTTATGTATTGGAAATCTCAAGCCTGGCCTTTCCATATTCGCCTCAAAGTGGCCCAGACTATTATGTTGCCAATGCTCACATATTTCTTGCCATTGTTGCCCTGGACTACTACGACTCTCAATGCTCTTACTCAGTCTATTCGTTTCATGCTATGGAAGAAAGACTCATTGCATGCAGGTATTTTCTGGATCTCTTGGTCGCATGCGTGCACCCCCAAACGCATGGGTGGCGGAGCTATTTTAGATGCCCAAACTCACATGCAGGCACTCCGTTGGTTGCTTTTCCGCGCCATGTGCTCGGATCATCATCCATGGGTCGATATAGCCCGTTATTTCCTTGAGGGCCATGGGCTTCTACATGGCAATACCCAAATCCGGAGTTCTTGGTGGCATGTTCTTAATGCTGATTCGCGGTTCTTCAGTTCTTCTTCGTCGCTGCTTACTCATTTGGTGTGTTCCTGGAAACACGTCCTCCAGAAGGCTCAGTGGCATCCAGCGGAGGATCGCTTAGCTACTAACTCTTTTCAATTGGAGTTGCTGGCAGTCGCGCGTTTACTTGCATGGGAAGGTAAACAGGACCTCAGACCACAATTCAACCGGATGGCTCGTTTGGGTTTGTCTTCAGTTGTGGATGCCACCCTTGCCAGTCGCAATGTGCTTATATCTTTTCGTACAGCTAGGAGGCTTTTCAGGATCCCTCGTGGATACAGGCCTTTATGGAAACAGCTTTTGAGGGTGCTCCAGAGCAGACAACCCTTTCTTGCCCTTGCTTCGGATCATCCTTGGCAGGATTGGGACCTACAAGGCCGGCTGACTTTAAGCAAAGCTTCTGCTAACCAAGTGTATCATATTCTGATTAAAGATCGTCAATGGCTCGTCACCAAAGCGAATGCTTTATGGGGATTACGTAAATCCCGGTCATGGTGGAGGGAAACTGTGATGGCGGGCTGGTTGAACAAGACACCCTTCAAATGTAAAGTTTTTCTTTGGAGAATGATGATTGGTGGTCTTCCGCTTGCTTCGGCTCTTTCCAAGCGACGAATCTCCAATGGCCACTGTTTCTTTTGCACCACTGCTGTGGAATCCGCCCGCCACCGATTTATTTCTTGCCCCATCGCAAAGAAAGTCTGGTTATTTTTGTCGGCTGTTTGGCAAGGAGTGGTTGGTTTCACCCTGCGCCCCTTTGATTGGGTTTTCGGGCAGTCCAAATACCCCGCTCCTGCATAGCCACATATGAAGCTCGTGTATCATTTTCTTCGATATTGGGGCTGCTGGCATAACTGGACCATTCGGAATGCTTTTCTTTTTGACTCCGCCTATAATATTCCGCGTCATATTGCGAGGCTTAAGGGCCTCTTGTATTGGCAGTTGGATCTTCTCCGGCATTCTGATTTGCTCTCTAGGGAGGACTTACGTCCCTGGCATATGGCAATTTCCTCTGCATCTTTGCCATGAGTTGTAACTTGTAGTACTTAGAACCTCTTCACATGATGACTTAGATTGTCGTCATGTATCTTGTAATCAAGTAATCTTGTACTTTTTTCGTAATTAATACAATTACCTTTTACGAAAAAAAGAAAGAAAGAAAGAGACAGTGGAAGATGAAGATCTGCTGTATAAAGTGTGCTGAATACAAAGATATGCAGATATATACACGGGCGCAGTGCGTTGGACTGCGTGTCTCCACCTCGACGATGCAACCTGCTGTTCACCTCGAAGTCTGCTGCAGTCTGCACTGTCTCCTGTCTGAAATCTGCGAACAGATACGGAATCTGCGCGTGCCACCAGTCTGTAATCTGCGAGCAGAGAAGTGTAGGAGACTGCTGAAGAACTCGGCTATTTATAGCCAGAATCTGGGCGAAAACCAGGGCAGGTCGGCTGCATTAAATGCAGCCGACTGGAGTGCAGGCAGTCGGACTGCCATGTGGCAGTCTGACTGCATAGTCCGACTGTGCAGCCGATGACAGGTCAAGCCTCTCAGAAGAAGGGGAAGAACCAAAAGAAGAAGAAGGGGGATAACAAGTCAAAGAAGGACAAGGACAAGGACAAGGACAAAGAATCCACATGTCATATTTGTGGCAAGACTGGCCATTGGGAGAAGGATTGCCCTGACAAAGACAAGAAGGACACCAAGGATTCTGGAGCGGTGGCTGTACCCTCATCAGCTGCATTTCTTCATCTAGCTGTCATTGAGGACTCTTCACCGAATGCTTCTGATGCTGCGATGACGGCTCCCCAGGCTCGAGAGTGGATCGTTGATAGTGGTGCCTCTTGGCACATGACTCCTTCATCAGATAGTGTTGCCCAGTTGCGGCCCTGGCGAGGGCAGATTCTCATTGGAGATAGCTCTTCAGTATCTATTGCTGGACGGGGTAAGATGCAACTTATTCTAGATGGACCTGGTGGTACCCATACCTCAGAGGTCTTGCATGTACCAGGTTTAGGGTATCATCTCCTGTCAGTTCATAAGATTTGCTCCCTTGGACTTTTGGTGGAGTTTGACAGTAATTCGGTGCGAGTCCTTGATCGTGGGTCAAGGAAGGTTCTATCATCCGGATATGAGAAGAACGGCATCTATAAATTGAAGTCTTCCACCGCCCTCTCTACTCTTCTTCTTACCTCTCAGACACAGTCAGAGTTATGGCATGCTCGGTTTGGTCACCTCAACTATGATTATCTTCGGAGGGCATCACGTGGACAGCTTGTTCGAGGGTTGCCGGATATAGTGGTGAGCCAGCAGCCATGTGTCTCCTGCATTCGTGGGAAGCAGCATAGGGATGCCATTCCCCACATAGCTTCGCGGCGGTCTACTTCACCGATGGAGCTTGTATCTACGAATCTATGTGGCCCTATGAGGAACGAGTCCTTGCGTGGGAGCTCTACTTCTTGTTGATCGTAGATGACTATAGCAGGATGACATGGGCCTATTTCTTAGCATTAAAGTCAGAAGCTTTCTCTCACTTCAAGGATTGGCTTCTCTTTGAGGAGAACCGATCGGGCCAGAAGTTGAAGACCTTGCGATCCGACAAGGGTGGTGAATTTGTTTCTAATGAGTTTGCTCGGTTTTGTGCAGATAAAGGTATTCACCAGGAGTTTGCCAATACCAACACTCCTCAAGAAAATGGCATTCTTGAACAGAAAAACCATAGTGTGATCGAGATGGCGCGCACCATGATGGAGCACTGACAGACCCCTCAGGTTATGTGGGCCGAGGCTGTGGCTACTGCAGTCCACATCCTTAATCGATCCCCTACTTCGGCTGTTGATGGGATGACCCCTTTTGAGGCTTACTTTGGGACTAAGCTCGATGTTTCTTACTTTAGGGTCTTTGGGTGTGATGCCTATGTTCACATTCCCAAGGCTCACCGTGATAAATTTGAAGTAGCTTCCCGAAGACAGGTATTTGTTGGCTACAGCTCCCAGTCCCAAGGCTATCGATTGTATGATCCCGTCAAGCGGGATGTGTACACTAGTCGAGATGTGTAGTTTGTGGAGGTTCCGGCTATATCAATGGGTGAGGAGCATCCCGTTCTTGGAGATCCAGGGGAGAGTTGGGCTCCTGCTATAGTTCCATTGGAGCCCGTGCCTTTTGATTATGATTCTGTTTCTGACACAGAGTCTACTGTTCCACCGGTCACCCCTAAGGAGTTACCACCGGTGGATATTCCAGAGTCTTCAGCTGATAGAGAGAGACGAGGGGAGATTCGGCCTCCTCGCTGGGCCCGTGACACACTTCGTGATTCAGGGATCGAGGGGGTTCCTGAGGAGTGGGGACCGCGGGATGGTCCGCGGCGGTCACGGAGGCACCAGGCACATTCTACAGAGCTTGTTTGCTCTAACTATTGTTTGATGACCCGTGTTATGCAGGATCGAGAGCCCACCTCCGCGAAGGAGGCTTTACAGTCCGCACCATGGAAGAAAGCTATGGAAGCCGAGTTGGAGGCTATTGAGAGGAATGGCACTTGGTCACTTGTGCCCCGCCCCCCGAATAAGAAGGTGATTGGCGTCAAATGGGTCTTCAAGACCAAATACCTTAGCGATGGTTCTTTGGATAAGCACAAGGCTCGCCTTGTTGCTAAAGGTTTTGCACAGCGCCCAGGGATTGATTGTCATGATACTTTTGTCCCCACTGCTCGTATGGCGACCATTAGAGCTGTTCTTGCCTTGGCTGGCCATAGGAGATGGCCTGTTTACCAGTTGGATGTGAAGTCGGCTTTCCTCAATGGTGATTTGAAGGAGGAGATCTATGTTGAGCAGCCTCCTGGCTTTGGATCTTCAGATGGGAAAGTCTACAGGTTGAAGAAGGCCTTGTATGGCCTCAAGCAGGCTCCACGTGCATGGAACGAGAAGATTGATTCGTTCCTTCAGTCTCAGTTGGGATATCAGCGTTCTAAGGCCGATCCGCAGCTTTATGTTCACAATTCCGAGGATGGTTGTGTGCTTTTTGTGTTGTATGTTGATGATTTGATTGTCACAGGTGATCATGCACAGCAGGTTCAAGAGACGAAGTCAGCTTTACATCGGACGTTCGAGATGACGGACTTGGGTCTACTCCATTTCTTTTCGGGCCATGAGATTTATCAGTCTCAGAGGGGGATCTTCATCTCTCAGCAGAGAGATGTACAGGAGCTCTTGGTGTCTTTTGCGATGGAGAATTGTCGGACCCTTTCTACTCCTATGGATCCGAACTAGAAGGCCACTTCCCATTCAGGTTTTCCTATGGCGGATGCTTCCCACTATCGTCAGTTGATTGGATCCTTGATTTGGCTTCTTAACACTCGGGTTGATCTTTGTTTTGCTGTTGGGCTCTTGGCAAGGTTCATGAGTGAACCTAAGCCGGTGCATTGGCAGGCTGCTCAGAGGATACTTCGGTATTTGAGGGGGACGTCTGATTTAGGGATTCATTATCCCGCAGGGATAGATGGTTCAGATCTTGTACTTGCAGGTTGGAGTGACTCGGATTGGGCCGGTGATGTGGACCACAGGCGGTCTACTACAGGTTACTGTTTTACCTTGGGTGCAGGTGTTATCTCATGGAGTAGCAAGAAGCAGCCCACGGTAGCCCTTTCATCTACTGAGGCAGAGTATCGGGCCGTGTCTTCCACCACATGTGAGGCTGTGTGGCTTTGGAGATTGTTGGAGGAGCTTGGCTGCCCCCAGACTCGTCTTACTTTGCTGCAATGTGACAATGAGAGTTGCATTGCCTTGGTATGGAATCCTGTTTTTCATGCTCGGACGAAGCATATAGAGATCCAGTACCACTTCATCAGAGAGAAGCTTTTGGATGAGACCATCACTGTGGAGTACTGCAAGACGGAGGACAATCTTGCCGATTTGTTTACGAAGGCACTTCCCCACGCTCTACTTCGGAGACATTCCAGATCCCTCAGGCTTCTTCCCTGCCCAGGCTCTGAGAGGGGGTGTTAGAGATCAGCGCCTGTACGGGTACGGGACTGCACAATCCAGTCGGACTGTGTAGTCGGCTATAAATAGCCGAGTTCTTCAGCAGTCTCCTACACTTCTCTACTCGCAGATTACAGACCGGTGGCACGTGCAGATTCCGTCTCTGTTCGCAGATTTCAGAGAGGAGACAGTGCAGACTACAGCGGACTTCGAGGTGAACAGCAGGTTGCATCGTCGAGGTGGAGACACACAGCCCAACGCACTGCGTCCGTGTATATATCTGCATATCTTTGTATTCAGCACACTTTATACAGCAGAACTTCATCTTCCACTGTCTCTTTCTCTCTCTTCTCTCTTTGTGTTCTCTCTCTCTCAGTCCTACGCTTCCGCACCGTTGCACTCTGACAGAGATCCCATCTTGAGTCATGTAGAACACTTGTGTAGGGTCCGGAGGCATTGGGATTTACGGCCAGAGCCCCCACTGGCACCCAAGCGTCCTCCTACGCCAAGTAATTTCCACAGAGAGACCTCTCGCGACGGGTTCGGTCCATATTCCGGGCGTGGATTCATAACCCCCTTGGTTAGGGTTTGGCGGTTCGCGGGGGGTAGCTAGCGCCATCCTTCCTTAATTATCCCTTTAGGAAATCAACCACAGCTAAAGCACCCAGGTTAAAAACAATCACTAGGGAAAACATCCCTTTTGTTTCCATGGCAATCAGTCATCTCAGACCCGGCCATGTAATCATCAAACACACCCTACTTGGTTTAACATCCAAAACCACATTAACAAACAATTGAATGAACAACCTCTTGCTTCAAGGCATTGCAATCCCAGTGCATGCACAATCAGAATTTAACTTGGATGTATCAAAACACTTGCTCAAGGGATTTACAACCTTTTCAAACAACCAAGCATAACTTCGGTCAACAATCCATTTAGGGTTAGGTCACCAGCTTCAATTAAGCTAGGAGCGTATCCATTTGCGATAGTCCACAGCATGATCGATAAAACAATTTGCAGGCAATTATACTTATTCCTAATGCACCGGATCTCATAAAGGTCTAGGTTTGTATCCATCGGAAACTATCATTTCATGTGTTTCTTTTAGTCATGATCGCGAAGCATGAATTCTAAATGACTATTCATGCACTGAACTGGTTTAAAAGCTATTATTTTATGTGAAATAATACGAAAGCCTTATTATTTTATGTGTGTAAAAGCTATCATTTCATGCATATAAACTTATGCGAACTCCATACTCTACCATTTCACGCATGCAACCGAGCGCTTAGAGTAAACAAAAATCCTACGACTCGTCCTTGTTCCATGCACGTAGCTAACCCTTTTATCTCTTCCACGAGAAATAATACATAATTAACTATAACGCTTAAAGAACCTGGGTTTGATTCGTGTTCGTAGGGGCGTTTATTGCGTTGGTCGCTCCGCTCGCCTCTCCCGCATTACCGGTACCAACGGTAGCTTTGACACCTACTCTTCCCGTGATTTTCTTCTTGGGAGCCATTTCTACTCGGGCCTTCGATAATCCGGGCCTTAGCGGCCTTCAAGATGACCGGTTCGGGAGGGAAAGGTCGCGGGCAGGGGATCCTTTGCCGATGAGGGGGTGGCTTGAGTGTGGCTCCTCGAACCGTCTTCACTTTCCAACTCTCTTCCCCTCTCTTTCTCCTTCTCTCTTTCTCCCTCTCTTTTTCCTCTTCTCTTCTCCTTCTTTCTCTCTCCCTCTCTTCTTCCTTTCCTTCTTCTTTTGCTCCTCTTCTCCTTCCTTCTCTTCTTCTCTCCCTCTCCTCTCCCTCTCCTCTCCTTCTTCTCTCCCTCTCCTCTCCTTCTTCTTCTCCCTTCTCTCTCTCCTTCTCTTCTTCTCTCCCTCTCCTCCTTCTACCTCTTCTTTTTCTTCTCCTTCCCACTCTCTCCTCCTCCTTCCTCTCCTCTCTCTCCCTCTTCTTCTCCTCTTCTTCTTCTCCTTCTCCCTTTTCTCTCTCCTCTTTTTCTTCTCTTCCTCTCCTCTCTCTCCTTCTCTTCTTCTCTCCCTCTCCTCTTCTTCTCCTTCTTCTTCTCTTCTCTCTCCCTCCTCTCTCCTTTCCTTCCTTCTCTCTCTCCTCTTCTTCTCTCCTCCTCCTCCTCCTTCTTCTCCTTCTCTTCTCCCTCTTCCTCTCCTTCTCTTCTCCTTCTCCTTCTCTTCTCTTCTCCCTCTTCTTCTCCCTCTTCTTCTCCTTCTCTTCTCCCTCTTCCTCTCCCTCTCTTTACATTGTTCACAAGGGAGGGGCACAGCTGTCGAACGAATGGGGGGAGGGTGCTGACGTCATGCCCCAGGGGAGGGCGTGGGGGATTCTCAGCCCGACGGAGGGGGGAGGGGCTGCCTGTCGTCGAGGGAGGAGGGGGAGGCGCTTCTCCAGGCCCACGAGGGCGCTGCTGCTGCTGTTGCCGACGGAGAGGGGAGCGAAGCTTCTGCGGAACAGGGGGGTGCTCAGCGTCCCTCGACGAGGGAAGGGGGGGGGGGAAGCTTTATAAGTGGAGGGGGAGGTGGCAAGGCAGTGCCACCCGGCACCTGGGGCGGGCTGCATGCCGCTCGCCCCCGCCTTAACTTCACTCCCTCTCTCTCTCTCTCTCTCTCTCTCTCTCCTCGCCATGCACACGGCAAGGGGAGAGAGAGGGAGAGAGAAAAAATTTTTAAAAAAAAGGGGGGGGTGGGGGTTCCTATGGAGGGTTTAGTACGGGTTTACAGGGGAGGGGAGGAGACATTACATAGATAGATTGGAAACCACATGAGAATTTCTCTTGGGTTCCTTGTGGCACTTTTGTGAGGTACCTAGGCTTTAGAGCAGTAGTTGTCACCCTTACTACTTAGCATAAGACAAAAGCTACTATATTGGAGCACAACAAGACTATCACTAGCAGGCAGGGTGGTTGTTGTAAATTAGGTTCTGTTAGCCACCATGTGGTACATAACTTCTCGTTGGGCCTTCTCTAGGTCATGCATTGGCCAAGTGAAGTGTCTCATTAGAAATTTCATTTGGTCAGGTGGAGATAGTAGTCTTGTGAGGGCCAAGTTAGCTTGGGATGTTATCATCCAGCCTAGATCCAGGGTGTTTTGGGGGTTATTGATCCATATAGTCAGAGTAGAGCACTTATTGATCCATATAGTCAGAGTAGAGCACTATGTGAAGATATGCTAGGGTTTGCATTAAGGAAACACATCATGTACGACCAAGACTGAAACACAAAGACTTAGACAGAGACGAGCAAAACTCAAACCTTAAACGTAAAACGCAAAATGCAAAACACAAAAACTCAAAACTCAAACACAAGGACAAACATAGAGAGAAGAAATTGAAGTGAATGAATGTTGTAAATGAATGTAAGAGTGTACAGAATGCCCAAAGGCAGAGGGATGCAGTGTCGAAGAGTGACGTCCACCAGAGATGGATCCCAAGTGCTAGGACGACCAGTTAGAGTGCGGAAGTCGAGAAAAACATCAAATGCTAATCATCAGAGGGTCAGATGACTAAGGCGATAGTATGGAAGGTGCTTGGAGGAGAGGGCGGCAGTAGGAAGTTGCAAATGCAGTTGTAGGATGGCTGCTTGTAGGGAGAAGATGGTTGCAAATAGGGAGAGGATGGTCCCCAGCTGCCACTTGGGGGTGAAAAGGCCGAATGCAGACTGTAGGGCTGATGCCTGCTGATGACGAGGGAGGGCTGTCACATAAAGCTTGGCTGATGGAGAGTCCAACATTTCATTGTGCTGCTGTTGACGATTCTGCCATTGAATGTGTTGTCTTGTGTTGCATTTCAGTGTCATCTCCATGATTTGCATCTGACCTGCCTCATCTTTTGCGCTTGATGATCATGTGTGTTCATGTTCTGTTTCTTCATGGCTGCCTGCACTATGAATTCTGGTCGCAAAGTGCTGCCTGGACTAGCTGCTGTCTCTTTGAATTATCAGGCTGGTGTAGTAGTGGTGGTGGGCCATGCAAGTGGAGATGTTACATTAAGAATCTGTAGTTGGTGATCTGTTTTCTTGCATCTCTGACAATTGCATATTGTCGATTTACATTCTTGCACTTTTAACTTGTGAAGCCTTAATTCACATTTGGAGTCCTTTTTTGACGGTTGTTCCTGTGCTCTTTAGCTTTTGAGTGTTGTGATTCAGGTTTTCCCATGCATTCTAAATTTTTTGCGTGGTATAACTCGTGTATTCTCTTATAGGCTAATCAAACTCCCTTTGCTACTCTCACCCGCTGAAGGTAAGGCGCAAGTAATTTCCCTTTTATTTCACTTTGTGATGATCCTGTTCATGTTCTTATGATTGAGAGATTCCCTATTTTAGCAATCTCAGGAAGTTGTGGTAGAGTGTTATGATACTTAATAGTGTTTTTCACAGAATGTGTTGGATTGCTCCAGTTGTTGGAGGAGTCTTTGTTTCCATCACGATGTTGCAAAGCATTGGTCATGCATGTGAAGGTGGTGAGAAGGAATGATGTATATGTCTACATTCTCTTGGTTCACTTGGGGGCTACAGCTGGCTTGAGTGGACGGTTCTTCTCTACTTGAATGATGTTGGATGCCCTCACATGCTCCTAGCCAGAAGGGACAGGTGTGAGAATAGAGAAAGGGTATGCTAATGCTCTTTGGTTGTTGGTGGATTTGATGTGTGTCATTGAGTTCATGCGTTTTGGCAATCCAAACCTTGGATTGGTGTGTCTAGCACGAAGTTCATGCTGGGATGTGCGACATGATGTGTTCATGTGGTCTTGCATGAGGGGACCCGAAGGGCATGCATATGCTCTAGTGGAGGAATCTTGGTGTCATGGCAAGCTGTCCATGCTGCTTGTGCGACTATACGAGGTGCAAGTTGGCTAGCTTGACTGTTTTGCTTTCAGAGAGGGACTATGGCATTCGGAGTCCGGACTTCTTCTTCAAGGGAGAAATCCCTGAGGCACATCCAACAGAGTGCACTTTGCTGGAATATCCATGGTGCATCCTAGGTATTCTTGATTTTTGCTTGTTCACCTATGCTTTGAGAGAGGGTGTTAGAAGTGGTCATATCAGATGTTCATGGGCACCCATGGCCTAATTTATGGGCACTCTCGTTATCCTTTGTTTGGTAATTGGCCAACCTAGTTGGTGATAGAACAACTCAATTTTTGTCTATAAAAGGAGGTAGTGTGGCCACAGTTCATAATACTTGTACTTGCAGATTCTTGGCGTGGAGAGGGAGCATTTGGAGTGTGCAAGCTGGTGCTTAACCATTGTACTCTTGTCATAATGGATTCCTTTTCTTAGTTACATGTTGTGCCTTTCATTATTCCGCTACTTGTTTTGCTCTTCTAACAACTCTTGCATTCTCTGTACATGTAATGGAGATTATGAACCCCTGCAGATTTACAACTGTGCTACACAAAACATTGCACTTAAAAAGAGAGCATGCTGTTGAGATTTAGCCTAAATCATTAACATAAATGATGGCAGAATAGTCAATGCTGCAGACAAAGGAAGCCTTGTTAATAAATCTAAGTATGCCACTCTTTATCGACAGTTCTTTTGAACTAGTTTTTCAAACACTAATGCAACCATATTCCCTTTGGTTCTTGAACCTGCGCATTTATTAGCTAAAGGGTAAATGGGTTTTTGAAGTTTAATCTAAGTGAGATTAGAGTTTTTACCCTTTCAATGTTTAGAGGCTTGAGTCTAGTTCAAGGAAGATCTCTACACATTTGATATATATTTACTAGATGAGAAATGAAATGGTTTCTGATTTTAATAAATTATGTAGGAGGGACCATGTTTGCAACAACTTTAGAGACGTTAACCAGACAAGAGACAGGTTCAATGATTTCGGCTATGTTTAGTGGTCGGCATCAGCTTCACAGGGACTCAAAGGTGTGATGTTCAAGTTTGGAATGTCGTTTTTTTTTTGCAGTTAGTTTCTAAACCTGCCTTTTGAGTGTTAAGCTAGCTTTATTATTTTTTCACCTGGTGCCAATGCATAAATTTAAACGTTTTCCTTGACTTCTTATGCCCCTTTAACTGGAAACACGGATCCATGCATGAAGTGTTCATGCATAAGAGTATGAATTGAGTCTAAAACATTTGGTCATGTACCGATTCTGCTTAAAATGTTCATAGTTGTCAGGTTGTGGGTTCGGCATCATCTACTGGTTTTCCCTCTTTCGTTGCATCACCAACAATAGGAGACAGAGATACCCTTCTCTTCCTTTCCCACCCACTCTTCCCTTTATAGGCGGACACTCCGATGCTATGATTTCTCCATAGGCAGATGGATAGACCACTGGGTGCTTCTCTTTCGGCATCACCAGACCTTCCATTGATGCTTGTTGACACAGACCTTTTCTCCCTACACCGCAAGAGTATAATCATCTATTCCCACCCCCTTGGCACTTGTTGTGCCACCTCTCCCTACACCGCAAGATCCCCACCCCCGTGGCACTTGTTGTGCCACCTCTCCCTTTTTCCATCAATAAGTCTTGTGTTTGGAGCCGTTCCAGCTTGGTGTCAGCATCTACAACATAGGTGTTAGCTTTCCACCACCTTGGTGTCAGTCTCCACCAATTGGCATCATCCTACAGTTAGCATTTGCTGCATTTGGAGACTTTTCACCAGCTGACAAAAGCTCCCCGCAGTTTGGTGTCTTCCTATGATCTGCGTTTTGCATCTGGAGGCCTTTCCTCAGCCTAGCATTAACAAACCACACTCTTGGTGTTAGTATTTGGGCTCTCATCATGTGTGTTTGGCAGCTCATACATCTCAAGTACTTGCATTTGCAGCCTGGCTCATCTCTTGGCATTTGAGGATTGTGCAGATTCCCATAGGTGCTGCTGCTTGGTTTAGACCAGACAATGCAATCATCTTTTGAGCTTCGGCTCCGTTGTATTTGTTAGATATGCTCAATGCCCCATCCTCATAAGGTGCCACCAATGATCCATGAGGCTCTAAGTTGTAAGGCCCCCATTACGAGGAGAAGCCAACTAAGCAAACTAATTGAGTATGCGAGATCTAGTCTAGTATGTATCATTTAAAGTAGTTTCCCTACAATAGAGTGATAGGTGTGAGCATCAAAAGGCTGATTCGAGGTATCCTTATGGAGATGGACAGCGGGATAAAGAGGTGTGGCCATTGGCCATGTTTGATTGGTGCAATATTGTTCAGCTGTAAGGCGTACTTCTGTGATAGAAAGATACTTTGCTCGGAGTGAACAATCTCCATTCCCAAGAAATAAGATAACAAACCTAAGTGGGTCATCTTAAATGTAGTGCAAATCTTTGCCCTGATTTTTGCTGTGGCCGTAGAATCAAAGCCAGTGAGAAGTATGTCATCAATATACATCAGGATATAGCCGACCCCCGCATTTGTGGTGTGCATATATGGATTGGATCATAGGGGGTGAAATGGTAACCATGAATCTGTAAGAACGTGTCCATCTTGTGGTATCAAGGCCTTGGTGCTTGCTTCAGCCCATAAAGAGCTTTCCGGAAGTGAAATATCTTGTCATTCCGGTTAGGGGAAGAGAAGTTGGCAGGAAGTTGCTCCATATAGACTTCCTCCTCCAAATAACCATTCAGAAAGGTACCTTTGACGTCCATCTGATAGATCAGCCAACCGTGGTGAGCGATGAGCGAAACCAACGGACGGAATGATGTTAGCCGAGTGGTAGGCGCGAAGGTTTCTTCATAGTCAATGCCGTGCTTTTGCCTGAGGTCTTGTGCTACAATACGAGCCTTGTATTTGTCTAAAGTACTGTTAGCCTTTAGCTTGGTCCTAAAAATCCACTTTGTCCCGATGACACTTACCAAAGTCCAAGTCCCATTTCGGTAAATACTATCCAGTTCCTTTTCCATGGCCTCATGCCACACAGATGGTCTTGGAGAGCCTCCTTCCAACTGTTTGGCTTGGAATGTGCAATGTAAACAGTGATGCATATGAAACGTGAGAGGTGAGCCGAGGAGATTTTCTAGGGTCCTTCTGTTAGCCTGTCTTGGCCAGTTGGTCAGCTCCTGGGTGTAGGCAGTCGGCCCATTTTATGTGCAGGTTAGACATTATGGTGCAGTCAGCCAGTTTTAGGCCAAGTCGGTCAATTTTGGGCCAGGTCGGCCAGTTTGGAGGCTGGGGGGCTATATATAGCGGCCCCCTTATCAATCGCTTACATTGTCTTGCAGATTTCAGCACACTCTCCCTTCTCACCAACTGCAGCATTGGTGCTGCCATTGCTTCCAGCTTGATCTGGTGCCCTCATTGACGCTCCGGGCTGCGTGCAGGGACGGATCAGTCCACACCTTTGTATTCAGCATTCATTTCAGTCAGTGCAGATTTTCTTCCTTCATTTTTTGCTTTCTCTCTCTTCCTCTGTGTTCGTGTTTCTTCTTCCGTTGCGCACTCTCACATGGTATCATTGCCTAACTGAGAGCACGGAGGAGAGCTTTCATAGAGAGACACCATTTCTTTTCTTCTGCTGTTGGCATACCTTCACCATCAGCAAGGCGGCTCTTCCTGCAGGTCCCAACCCTTGCGTTTGCTGCAGAAGCCTTCTCCAGTGGCTGCCACGTCACCATCTACCTCCTGGTTGCGTTTTGCTGCAAGGCGGCCTTCTATCAGCTGGGCGACACTCCTCCTGATGGTGTTTTGCTCTTCAAGTGGTTTTTTCCTCCTTTGGTGGCTCTCTTCTTGTAAGCGACTCAGACTCCCCCCCAGGCGTTTGCATCATTTCCAGTTGCGTTTACAGCTTCTGGTTCTTGGCGACCTCAGTTTCTTGCCGTTAATAGTCTGATCGGTGGTTGGTGACCCTTCTGGTGATTATCCCTCTGCATCGGTAAACTTTGTTTGGTGTTTGCAGATTTGGAAGATGTCTTACCAGTTTTCAGGCTTCGATGACTCAGAGTATGAGCTTCTTTCTCATCATTCCTCTAAGCGGAGACGGGATTATTAGGAGTTTTGTGATCGAGGACGGGAGAAGTCTCCTCGTATCCGTCCTTCTTCAGTCCATGCATCTCAAAGGGTCCATTTGCCGTGAAGGTTCCATCGGCAAAGACTGCTTCAGATGTCCGTATGCCTTCCTTGATTCCCTCGATACAAGTGCCCATACTCCCTTCCTTTCCGAAGGAAGACAAGTTGGATGGTTCCAACTACTCCCTCTGGTCGTGTAAGGTGGAGTGCATCCTCGACACATTCGACCTATGGGAACTTGTTTCTTCATCCATCGACCATCCCTTGGTGGATCCGTCAGATGGGGCTTCTATGGACCGTGCAGCCTTGTGGGATAGGCTCAACTCTCAAGCCCGTTCCTTTCTCTTTATGAGTCTTCACGACTCTGTTCTTGTTCATGTTCACAAGTTAAAGACCGCGGCGGAAGTGTGGAAGAAGCTTGCGTCTTTGTATCAGCATAGGACGTTCGTCCACAAGATTTCGTTGGAGAAGAAATTGCGGATGCTCAGTCTTGATGATTCTTCTTCTATGAAGGAGCACATCACGAAGATGAGGCGAGCTAGCCTCTCTTGGTCAGGTGATTTCGTCCGAGGATATGGCGATGATTCTCTTGACTCAACTGCCCTCACCCTGGTATGATGTCTTCTATACTAGCCCCATCACCTCGAGGACCCGCGAGAAACTCTAATGGGAGGAACTTTCCCTGCTTGTCTTGGAGCATGATGAGCGTCTCAGAGAGGTGGGTGCCAGTGGCTCCACCAAGGCTTTTATTGCATGTACTGGTGGCGGCAAGAAGCAGCAACAGAAGGAGAAGGCCAAGGACACGAAGGAGGAGGACAAGAAGGATGTGAAGGAGAAGAAGCCCAAGTGCCCACATTGTGGGAAGGGCACTCATCCCGAGGAGAAGTGTTGGCAGAAGTACCTCCATCTGAAGCCCAAGGAGAAGGACTTGAAGGTGGCCCCAGCCATAACAGAGTCTGCTTTTGTGCATGTCTTTGTTGAGGAGGATATAGCCCTAGCTTCTTCCACTCAGGAGAAGCCTTGGCTAGTGGACAGCAGAGCATCTTCTCACATGACCTTTCGGCAGGATTGGCTTCAAGATCTTCGTTCAAGAGGGGGCACTGCCACCATTGGTGACAACTCTATAGTTCCTGTTCGTGGCATGAGGACTTTACCTCTGTTTTTTGACAAGCGGTCTTCTTCCGCCAAAGTTCTTTATGTACCTGATTTGGGTTTTAACCTATTGTCTATGCATGGTCTTACTCAGCTAGGTACCCGAGTCATTTTTACCTAGGATGCAGTCACAATGGAGGATGCTTCTATAGGTGATGCCTTTGGACAGGTACATGGAAGGGTGGGCTCTACACGCTCACAGCCTTGGCTGCGAGGGCTTCCCACGAGCTTGGGCTACTTTGGCATGCTCGTTATGGGCATTTGAATCTAAATCTTGATGCCATTCGGCGGGCTTCCAAGAGGAAGATGGTGGAGGGACTTCTAGATTTTCCTCCTCTTCACACTTTATGCCCCAGCTGCTTGAGGGGCAAGCAGCATAGGCAGCCTCACCCCACAAGTTGCTTCCAGGAGGGCTACTTTCCCGCTTGAGTTGGTCCATACTGACCTTTGCGGACCGATAGGCATGGCCTCCCTTGGGAAGGCCAAGTATCTGGTGCTAGTTGTGGACGACTTTAGTCGTTATGTGTGGCCTTATTTCTTGGAGTACAAAAGCGAGGCGTACTTCCGTTTCTGCAAGTGGAAGGTGTTTTTGGAGACCTAGACTTCTTTCAAAGTTCGTGGCGTTCGAGCTAATCACGGTGGCGAGTTCACTTCTGACCGTTTCTCTCAGTTTTGCAGGGATCACGGCATTCGGGTGGAGTATTCTCATCCGAACACACCATCAGAGAATGGTGTGGTGGAGCGTGCGAATCGGACCATGGTGGAGATGGCCCGATCCACGTGGAGCATCGGAGTCTTTCTCATTCCCTTTGGGATGAGGCGGTGGCTACGGCGGTGCATATATGCAACCGCTCTCCGACTTCGGCATTGCAAGACATGACTCCTTTTGAGGCTTTCTTTGGGAGGAAGCCTTCCGTGTCTCACTTTTGTATCTTTGGATGTGATGCTTTTGTCCATGTGGACAAAAAGAAGAGGAAGATGAAGCTCGACTCTAAGTTGAGAGAGCTTATCTTCGTGGGCTATAGCACGACCACGAAAGGATATCGGCTCTACGACCCGACAACACGGAAGATTGAGGTGAGCAGGGATGTGATCTTCGATGAGGCTTTAGCCTCCGAGGATCCGATTGATGGTTCTATTACAGGTGCTTCTTCGTCATTGACGGACCCTCCCCCACCTTCTTTCCCTACTCTTCCTTCCCGGATGCCTCTTAGCTCCCCTCCTTCTTCGGCTCCTCCCCCTCCTATTCCTCCTCGTGTTCCCTCTACTTTTGCTTTACCTCCCCCTTTGGCGGATGTGACTCCTTCCTCTTTGAGTACTTCCACCCCTTCAGCCTCCCCTCAGGAGTCTTCTAGGGATACACTGCCATCCGATGGGGAGTCTTCTTCAGATGAGGAGAATCTACCTTCCCTTGGTGAGGGGGAGTCCCTTTCTCAGACAGGTGCTTTGCAGGTTCCGGAGGCTCCTCGGTCTCCCTCACAGTAGGGGAGTTTCTCAGGCTTCCTTTGTGGTATCACCGGCTTATGCAGGATTCCGGTGTTACTCACTTTCTTACTTCTTCTATAGGTCCACATAGATCAGCCCGATTATGGGCCCCGCTAGATAGTTCACTCTGTGTGAACTATGCTCTTATGTCCCAGATTCTTCAGGATTTTGAGCCTTTCACTGTTGAGGAGGCTCTTGCACAGGATGTTTGGAGACAGGCTATGCAGGCAGAGCTTGAGTCCATCGAGCGAAATCAGACTTGGGACCTTGTATCGTGTCCCACGAAACGGAAGGTGATAGGTGTCAAATGGGTCTTTAAGACCAAGTATCTTGCCGATGGCTCCTTGGACAAGCACAAAGCTCGGCTTGTTGCCAAGGGTTTTGCACAACGGGCAGGTTTGGATTACTTTGAGACTTTTGCTCCTACTGTTCGGATGTTCACCATTCGAGTTCTTTTGGCTCTTGCAGCTCACCACTATTGGCCTGTTTACTAGATGGACGTCAAGTCCGCCTTTTTGAATGGCATCCTTGAGGAGGAGATCTATGTTTCACAGCCTCTAGGTTTTCTTGTGCAGGGGAAGGAGGATCATGTCTACAGGCTGCGGAAGGCCCTTTATGGCCTGAAGCAGGCTCCTTGTGCTTGGTACTGGCGGATTGACCGCTTCTTTCTACAGTGTGGTTTTCAGCGCTCCGATCATGATCCCAACCTCTACTTTAGGGTTGTGGGTGACCTTTGTGTTTTGCTGATCTTGTATGTGGATGATCTTATTATTACAGGGAGTGACACTCAGCAGGTGGAGCACACTCGGTCTATTCTACAATAGGAGTTTGACATGACGGATCTAGGGATCCTTCACTTCTTTCTTGGTCTGGAGATCTATCAGATGGCACAGGGCATATTTATCTCGCAGCACAAGTACATCTCCGAGATTCTTTCGGAGTTTGGTATGGCCGAGTGTCAGCCTATTTCATGCCCCATGGACCCTGAGTCCAAGATTTTGGCAGATGGAGTTCCCCTTCTTGATCCCACCTGTTACAGGTGCCTTGTTGGCTCACTTATCTGGCTTCTTCACACTCCACCGGATATCTCTTTTGTGGTGGCTTTGTTGTCTTCTTTCATGAAGACTCCTACTCAGGATCACTGGCGCGCAGCCTTGCGTGCCCTTCGGTATTTGCAGGGGACTCGATCCTATGGGATCATGTATGGTGATGGGACCACTCTTTCTTGATGGAGTGATTCTGATTGGGTAGGTGATGTGGATTCTAGATGGTCCACTACAGGTTATGCTTTCACCCTTGGATCCGGTGCTGTCTCTTGGAGCAGCAAGAAGCAGCCTACTGTGGCACTTTCTTCGACAGAGGTTGAGTATCGGGCCTTATATTTGACCTCTATGGAGGCAGTTTGGCTCCGTCGTATGCTGGCAGAGATTGGCTTTTCCCCGACAGGACCTACGGAGCTGCGCGTGGACAACCAGAGTGCTCTTGCTCTGGCAAAGAACCCGGTGTTTCATGCTCACACGAAGCACATTGAGGTTCAGTACCACTATGTTCGAGAACGGATCGTGGATTCGGAGCTGGTGGTGGCCTACTATCCCACGGCGGACAATGCGGCCGATCTCTTCACGAAGCCTTTGTCTCAGGCTTCTTTGCTTCATCACATGCGGATGTTAGGTCTTCAGACCCTCCCAGGATCTGAGAGGGGGTGTTAGCCTGTCTTGGCCAGTTGGTCAGCTCCTGGGTGTAGGTAGTCGGCCCATTTTATGGGCAGGTTGGACATTATGGTTGCAGTCGGCCAGTTTTGGGCCAAGTCGGCCAGTTTGGAGGCTGGGGGGCTATATATAGCAGCCCCCCCTATCAGTCCCTTACATTGTCTTGCAGATTTCAGCACACTCTCCCTTCTCTCCCACTCCGGCATTGGTGCTGCCATTGCTTTGAGCTTGATCTGGTGCCCTCACTGATGCTCCGGGCTGTGTGCAGGGACTGATCAGTCCACACCTTTGTATTGAGCATTCATTTCAGTCACTGCAGATTTTCTTCCTTCATTTTCTGCTTTCTCTCTCTTCCTCTGAGTTCGTGTTTCTTCTTTCGTTGCGCACTCTCACACCTTCAAAGTGGAATCTGGTGGAAGTATCCATGAATCTCGCATGGTCTATTGGAACCAACGAGTTAACAGGTCTCGCATAGTGGGCTTGGGAGCTGAAGTGTCTGTAGGAAGGTCAGCAACGGGTAGTAGATCTAGCTCAAAAGGTGCGATCTCATGTGATATGAGTGGAGACGAGGGCGTAGAGTCTGGTGCAGAAGATTGCATGATGTTCCTCTCATCAAATGTGACATCTCTCCTAACTATCACCTTGTTCGTGCGAAGATTAAACAAATGGTAGGCTTTTGCTTCGGAAGAATAGTCCACAAAGATCAAGAGATCAGCTCGAGAGGTGAGCTTTCCGATCTTGTCATCTAGGGTGTGTGTATAAGCACCACTACTGAAGACTTTGAAGTGAGAAACAATAGGCTGAGAGCCAAAAGAATGCCTTATACGGAGTCCTTTTAGGGACTGCCATAGTTGGACATCGGTTAAGGATGTACACCGAAGTGCTAATAGCCTCAACCCAAAGGTTCTTAGTGAACTTTGCTATGCAATTAGCATAGAGCGTACCATATTCATGATTGTCTGGTTTCTATGCTCTACGACTCCATTCTACGCAAGGGAGTTGGCAGAGGTGAGTTGGGAGTGCAATGCCCTGCTCCTGTAGAAACTCAAAGAACTCGTGGGAGGTAAACTCACTACTAGAATCACTCCTCATAGTACCCATATGATGACTAGTTTGGTTATGAACCGGCAGCGCCCAAGCATTGAAATAAGTGAAGACATTTATCTTGTATGTGAGGAAGTACATCCACATGTACCTAGAGAAATCATCCACTATAGAAAAGAAGTACAGTGCCCCATTTAAG
The DNA here is from genome assembly GCF_053477565.2 of Lygodium microphyllum. Lineage (NCBI taxonomy): Eukaryota > Viridiplantae > Streptophyta > Polypodiopsida > Schizaeales > Lygodiaceae > Lygodium > Lygodium microphyllum. The sequence continues at coordinate 118,003,266 of NC_141159.1, forward strand.
GCAGCAGTGGATGTGAGACCACAAAGATCTACATAAATGAGCCTTAAGGGGTCCTCAGTATGTGTGGTAGACTGCTGAGGAAAGGGTGCACAATGCTGCTTACCGAGCTAACATGCTTTACAAACCTCTTGAGATAGTTTTAGACGTGAAAGACTCTCAAGCATCCCCCGATGCAACAACTCATAAAGAGAGTTGTAGCTAAGATGTCCTACGTGAAAATGCCAAAGATGCTTAGAGTCTGTGGGCTCCTATGTGGTGGCCAAGGCTTGGAAGTGATGGAAGTTGGAACTCTGAATCATTGGCAGTCCCCTGGTAAGAAAATGGGTCATGTGGTAAAGGCCATTGGGATATGCCTTGCCTCGAGCAATCACTAAACGAGTCAGAGAGTCTAGGACCTCGACTGTGGTCGCTGTGAAGGAAATTGCTTGTCCCAATTAATAAAGTTATTGAACGGACAACAAGTTTACCCTAAGCTGGGGGGCATTATAGACATCATCTAGGGAAGCCTAATCCAGACCTTGATCAGTGGCAAAACTGATGCGATCTTGGGCTTGAATCGTGACCAAGGAGTCATTTTCTCGCGGACTCTCTCGGTTGTAGGGGCTTAGGAAATAAAAATGTCCTCTATAGGAGTCACGTGATGAGTGGCTCCACTATCCACAAGGCAAACAGGGGAGGATGTGCTCGGTTGTGACGACTCAACTTCTACATTCACCTCATCGAGAGGCAACTCGCAGATGTAAACGAGACTTATTTCCGACGTCTCTAAGGAGATGATGCGGGCCTCTGCAGACCAGTCAGAAAAACCCTCTTGAGTTGAGTAGTTCGCCAACTGTGATGGTTGATTGGTGGCCATGTAGGTTTGGCCTTGCCATTGCCCTTGCTGGGGGTTGATTGGTGGTTGCCATTGCTCGTGTTGGGGGTTGCTGCCACCCTACGTCCCTTGCTGGGGGTTACATGATTGGGCTTCGGGGGTTTGATTCTTAGATTTTGGCTACGTGCCTCTTACCTTAGATTTACACTCGTCATAAAGGCTAGCCTTTTGATAGTGTTGACAATATCTATTCTTCTTAGGTACATTCTCCCATCCAGGTTTAAGAGTTGATTGTGTGGTTTCTTGGGATTTATTAGCCTTATTTTGATTTTGATTTGAATTTTGTTTGCCCTTGTCTTGTTCCCCTGAGCCCCTCTATTGAGAACATGTTATGAAATTGATCGAATAATTGTGCGTGACACAATAGCTAACACTCAAACTCATAAAATATGGGCATTTGAGGCTGTGAAATCACCTGTTGCATTAAATGGAAATATTTTCTTGGCAGCTTGTTAAGGAATAGGGTAATGTGATTGTCAGAGGACTTAGGAGCCCCAATGGTTGAGAACTCAGCGAATAGACACTGATACTTAGCTAACTTGACTTTCAAGTCACTACATTGAAAACCATTTTGGGCTTGGTTGTAGTTGAGGATATGGAGCTCATACAGATGGATGTAAAGACTGCGTTTTTACATGGTGATCTGCATGAAGACATATATATGTAGCAGCTTGAAGGGTTTGTGGAAAAATGGAAAGAGAAGATGGCATGTAAACTCAAAAGGAGTTTGTATGGGCTGAAACAAGCACCAAGAGAATGGTATCATAAGTTTGATACATTCATGCAGTCCCAAGGCTTTCATAGAAGTCAATTGGATTATTGCTTGTACATCAAGAAGGCAGTAGATGGCAACCTGATTATCTTGGTTTTGTATGTTGATGGCATAATGATTGTTGCCAGGGATACTCATGCCTTGGACTCACTGAAACAAAGTCTTCATGGTAGCTTTGACATGAAGGATCTTGGTGATGCAAATCACATTCTTGGCATGCGAATACTTAGAGATAGATCGAAAGACTTACTCTATCTATCTCATCAGGAGTATATCTCCAAGGTTTTGTAGTGTTTCAATATGGAGGGGGGGAAAACAATTGGGGTTCCATTGCCTCCATATGTGAAACTCAGTGCAGAGGACAACCTTACATCTGATGATGAGAAGGCTGAAATGACCAAGATACCATATGCTTTAGATGTTGGCAGTTTGATGTATGCTATGGTTGCTATACGTCTTGATATTGCCTTTGTAGTGGGAGTGGTTACCAGATACATAGCAACCCTTGGCAAGAAGCATTGGGATGCAATGAAAGGTATTATGAGATACCTCAAAGGCACAAAGGAGTTGTGCATTTGCTTTGGAAAGCAGAAGGCATCTGTTGTTGGCTTTATAGATGCAGACTATTCTAGTCATGCGGATTGCAGAAAGTCCACTTCTGGGTATGTGTTTACCTTCACAGGAAAAGCAGTCTCTTGGATCTCCAAGCTACAAAAGTGTGTTGCATTGTCTACTACAGAGGCAGAGTATGTGGTTGCCACTGAGGCATGCAAGGAGGCTTTATGGCTTTCACATCTGGTGGGAAAGCTTGATATCACAGAGTTACTTGTTCTCCATTGTGATAGTCAAAGTGCTATCATGCTAGCACAGAATCCTGTCTTTCATGCAAAGACAAAGCACATACAGGTGAAGTACCACTTCATTAGAGATGTACTTGGAGCGGTTTGCTCATTGCCCCGATAGGTGATGGGAGTTGGATAGATATATGTATTTCAGCTTTGTACATATCTAGACTTAGCTGATTCTTTTCTCCTCTTCAGGTACATTGCCTTTAGGTGGGAGATTGTTGGGAATAAAGGCCCTCGTGCCTTTTAATGTGCTCGGGTGTGAACACACCCTTAGTACTTGTACTTACACATATATATATATCTATCTAAAAACCTAAAGGTACACACTCGTCATTGTACCTACAAAAGTGCTTACTCTCTACTCTACTCTATCTTACTCTCTCTGTTTCTCACTGCGCATAACAACTGACTGTCTCGATCTCCGTGCCTAGCCTATCACTATAATTTCTATGATGAATCATGCATATTGCATGAATTTGAGGTCTTCTTGATAGGGCATTAGCTACCTTGTTTTGCTTTGCAGGAATATGCAGTATTTGAAAGTTAAATTGAGCTAAATAATTGACCCATTAAATATGCTTCCCAGAAATCTTTAGTTGGTTGAGTAAATGTCTAAGATTGTCATGCTCTATCTTGATGAGAAATTCTCCACCTAAAAGATAGTTTCTTCCATTTTTTAAAGCTTGAATAATAACCATTAAATCCTTTTCATAGGTAGTAGCATTCTTTTCTACATTTTGCAGCCTTCTGCTGTTGAGCTAAAATACGTTTTTTAGTTGATTAACATTCTTAAACAGCCCCAAAACACACTTAATTAATGAAAAATCCTAAAAAGGGGAGCGGTCCAAGAAAGTTTCAGTAGTCCCCCAAAAACCCTAATTTTTGGGGCATCCTTCAACATCTATAAATAGACAGGCTGCCCCCATTCAGGCCACATGAGACACTGTTTCAGCCTACATTTGCACCTGTGCAGCCTAGGTGTCAGTTGCTCATCTTCCTACGGCATATTCAAATGTGCGTTTGCTGTCTGGGACAGCTGCCAGCCATCACACGCACTCCTACTGTTTGCGTATGTTGATCAGCATCTACTGTCACTGTTCATCTTCCTGTGGCATATTCAGATCTGTGTTTGCTGTCTGGGACAGCCGCCAGCCATCGCATGCACTCCTACTGTTTGCGTTTGCTGATCAGCATCTGCTCTCACTTGCGTTTACAACATCTACCTCCTCAAACACTCTGAGTGGTGTTCACAGACTTAGGATCTGTCTCTAATGGACGTCACACTCCGACATTGCTTTGCCCTTGAGCACACCGTACACTCTTACATTCATTTGTAGTATTCATTCATTCAGAGTCGTGTTCTTCTTTCCCTTCTACTATTTGTGTTTGAGTTTTTAGTTTTGCGTTTAGGGTTTGAGTTTTGCTTTCTGTGTCTATGTCTGTCACTTTGTGTTTCTGACGTGGTCCTCGTACACTTTGTGTTTCCTTAGTGCAAGCCCTAGCAGTTTTCTTCACATGGTAATAGAGCCGGTGCTCTTGTAAAGAGTATCTTGCAGACATTGTAGAGAGCTAGTCTTTGTGCGAGGCACACAATACGACACCTTCTCTAGTTCCTATGATGTCCTATGATGTCCTATCAAGCTTCTCCATCAGTGGAGGCCTTGAGACGGCATTATACACTTGGTGAGGAGAACGACACTCCACTTTCACCTTCACCTTCTTTTTTGACTCCTATTTTAGATTTCACTAACATGACAAAGGAGGACTTTAAGGAGTACTATCACAACAAGTATGGTGATGTTTACACCCCTGCTACCAATTTTACTACCACATTCGGACCGGTTGGTGAGGATGGCCACCTCTCCGATCATGGAGGACATAAGACATTTGGAGCGTCTAGTGATCCATCTTCATTATCTCAGCCAGGTCCAATGTCAGGTTTGTACAATCCTTTTGAGTTGCATGAATTAAAATCCTCGCTTGCTTATTCTTTTGAGGTACAAGATCTGGATTGCTTTGTGTATGTGAACTTCAATAGAGGGGGCTCTTGAAGCAAACGTAATTTAGGTACATCTACAGCTTCTGTTTCATTTGAGCATGTAACACACACTTCTCACTTCCCTTCAATCCCACCCTCTTCTATCTCCAGCCTTGATCATCTCTCTTCATCGTTTCAAAATCTCGGATTACACTCCACATCCGCTTCACACACACTAGGGGTTGGATCTTCCATCTCCACTCCTAGCACCTTCTCCTTCTCTACCCCATTCTCTACCTCTTTGTACCAGGTTACTTCGTTAGGGGGAATGCGACCCTAACACCGTGCCTCTTACCTTTCCGCCAATGAGCACACCCATAGCATCTGGGACGACTGTGATGGGTATCCCCCTTGCTACCCCCAAATTCACCTCTCACATGACCACTCAGATGCAGTGGATTCCATCCTCGGCTTATGGTGCGTCATCCCACTTCCCTTGGGTTACACCTATGTAGGGATTTCCATCTTTTGCTCCACGTGTTCCCATCCCACCTCCTTGGGTTACTCATGTGGCTACCATGTCTATGCCTAGTCAGCCCATCCTATGGATCCACCTTGCACACTTCTCGCATGCTTGGTGGGCACTCTGGGGCCCATTTCCAAGTGCACTCCACTCTCCCATCTTACCCCCATTACACTTTTTGACACTACCCATCTTCGAGCACTACTTTTGTTGCAACGGCCAAGAATGCCTTCACGGATAAGACTCGTTTTAACGGGTTGAATTTCACCACTTGGTCGAATTTCATGCAACAAGTGGTTGAGTCCCAGGGTCTTTGGGACCTCATCATTGGTCTAGAGCCTATGCTAGACCCTCGACTAGCTCACCCTGACTACATCCGTCAATGGAGAGCCCGCAATACCAAAGCCAATGTTGAGCTGATGGAGGGATTGATCCCGGAGTTTCACTCTTAGTTACAGCACTTCCCGCTCACGTCAGAGCGTTGAAGTTACCTTCTCGACCGCTATGCAGCCCGAGATAGTACTCGGCGCATAAATCTCGACTTTGAGCTTCAAAAGTTCTCTATTAAGGAAGGGGATGATCTGAAAGTCAAGCTGGCTGAATATAGACGATTATCCGTCGAGTTCGCCACTACTGGCTCTCCAAAGTCAGATGATAATCATATTACATTCTTCTTGAAAAAGTTGCCCGAAAAATACTCATTTTCATTCAGCACATTATCTCATAGCCTCGATTGCCAACCTTCTATGAGTTTGTGTGTGAGTTTTTGTGTTATGCGAGGCTGCATGATCAAGTCCACAAGAAATCCTCATCACAGCCTTATTCAGAGCAGAGGGGGTTGGTTGCCTCTTCTTTGGGAGGGAAAACCACCAGTGGTGAAAACTCGCAAGACACGAAGGCAAGCCAATCAAAGGGTGACTCCTTTTCCTTAGATGGAACCAAATAATCTAGACCTATCTGGCAGCAATTGTCACCAGGTGGTGATACTTTTTGCAGTTGCTTTTCTTATTTACTTATATAAAATTTTTATTTTTCTTTTCTTTAGTTGCTGTTGCTTTTTACCCTCAGAGTTCTCTTGGAATAAGCTAGGATCTTTGCATGGCCAGAAGAGGCAGCCATTGGGACAAATTGGACTAATGATTTGTTTGAGCCTTAGGACCAGTTCCATATTGAATGGGCACTGAAGAATAGAATGCCAGTGGTTTGGGACTGTGTGCTTAGCCATTGGAGATGGTGCATGATAATGAGTCCGGCCAAGACTGAAGATGCACATGTAAGAATGCTCACGGAATATAAGTCACCGTAAGTGAGCCACATTACACTTTTTAATGGTTGCAACAATAAAAGTAGCTTAGAACAACTTGAGGAATGCAAGGGTCACCATCCCTAAAATTTAGGGAGTTACTATTTTTGGACCCTAGAATCTGTTCGCGTCATTATCTTTGTTTTTACACGAGGATTAATTCTTTGGTCTGTGCTGAGGTCAAATTTTGCACCGATCATGGAGAATTTCAGACCGGAAGGTTTACGTGAAAATTGTTACATGTATGCCATGTGGCACAAATTTCCAAAAGAGAGAGAGCATTAAAGAAAATGTAATAGGCAAAAGGGGCAGATCTGAGAATAAAGTTTTGAGAAGCTGAGGGGAGATTGCTGCAGTTTTTGCCATGTAGGAACAAGGTTTTCAGCTCTGATTTAGTGCTGTTTGTGGGACTGTTTTAATACTGGACAGTAATAACAGTGAATTTCAGAGATCTGCAGACTGCAATTCTGCACATGAATCATCGAGTTTTGGTTACAGAAAATGCTTTCCTAAAAGGGATGTTGTTCTGGACATGTTGGACAGTAAGAACAGTGAATTCAGAGATCTGCAGACTGCAATTCTGCACATGAATCATTGAGTTTTGGTCACATGCTGGATAGTAAGAACAATGAATTCAGAGATTTGCAGAGTGCAATTCTGCACATGAATCATTGAGTTTTGGTCATAGAAAAATGCTTTCCTAAAAGGGATGTTGTTGTGGGCATGCTGGACAGTAAAAACAGTGAATTTAGAGATCTGCAGACTACAATTCTGCACATGAAACATTGAGTTTTGGTCACTGGATAGTAAGAACAGTGAATTCAGAGATTTGCAAACTGCAATTCTGCACATGAATCATTGAGTTTTGGTGACATGCTGGACAGTAAGAACAATGAATTCAGAGATTTGCAGACTGCAATTCTGCACATATGAATCATTGAGTTTTGGTCACAGAAAAATGCTTTCCTTAAAGGGATGTTGTTCTGGGCATGCTGGACAGTAAAAACAGTAAATTCAGAGATCTGCAGACTGCAATTCTGCACATGAAACATTGAGTTTTGGTCACTGGATAGTAAGAACAGTGAATTCAGAGATTTGCAGACTGCAATTCTGCACATGAATCATTGAGTTTTGGTCACAGAAAATGCTTTCCTAAAAGGGATGTTGTTTTGGATATGCTGGACAGTAAGAACAATGAATTCAGAGATCTGCAGATTGCAATTCTGCACATAAATCATTGAATTATGGTTACAGAAAATGCTTTCCTAAAAGGGATGTTGTTCTGGTCATGCTGTACTGTCCTTATGCAGCTGGGATTTACTCAGAAAAGACAAAAACCAATTGTTCACAAGTTATGTATTTTGGAACATTTCATTTTTGTAACTTTCCATCTTTTAATTGATAAAGAAAAACCGAGAGGGGCGCCGGTCTTCGGGGCCAATTTGTTGTTGAGTGAGGGAGTGAGGTCTTTGTTTGTGTGTGTGTGAAAAGACTAGGTGTTTATTGAAGGAACTACCGCTTTGTGTGAGTCATAGATTGGTTTTAGCAACTCCCTAAGAAAAACTGGTTTTGCAGACGTTGCCAGAGAGCAGGCCATGTGGACGAGAAGTGTTGCTCCAAGGCCTAAGGTCTTTCATCTAAAAATCCTTAGCAGATAATTGCGACTCCATAGTCCAACGGAGCTACACCTTCCGCTCTTGCTTCATCTGCTCCTTTAGCATCCGTTGCTGTTGTTGGACATGTGGTCTAAGCACAGCCTTAGCAGACAGTCTCTTTCACTACCCCTGAGGGACTGGCTGATTGGTCTGCAGGTTCCGATCACATTGCATTTTATGCATCCATCTCATCTTCCTCTCCACCTCGTCAGGCGTTCCCTTGGCAGAACTGCTACTGGACGTACGTGATGGTGGACACCTTCTTAGACTAGCATGTCTCTAGGTCCTTTAGGATACCTTAGGTTAATCTAGCATCCATTTTTCGCAATCTTAGAGTCGGGCCCATAGGATTCATTGTCCTTAGCTTTTCCATTCTTAAGTCTTCTGCTGCATTTACTCACACATATACACATTCATTGCATAGTCTTTTTAGTTAGATTTTCTCTCTGTTATGTTTTGCTTTGGAGCATCTCATCATCGTTGACCTCTGTGTTTGCAGATTCTCATCTCTTTTGCAGGGTTTTGTCTTTCAATGTAGGGCTAACTTGTAGATTGCTTTGGTCCTACCTGGGATAGAGACGTCAATAGAGGTTGGGGACCACTCTAGGTTGCAAATGGCCTAGCCAATTTAATTATGGATGGGCACATTTAATTTTGGGCAAAGTTACAAGGTTTGAATTTACTTTTTAAAATTTAAAAATTAATCAAATGGCTAGATAATGCTGAAAAATGGGTTTTGAAGGCTGCAACTTGGCAAAAATGCCCATGCGAATTGAGAAAACATTTTTGGGGGTTGGGTGTCAACCATTCAATTAGTTTACAGCGAGGGGGAGAGAGAGTTGCTGGTCCATTTTTTGATCAGAGAACAACAATTTGTTGCAGAAGATAGCCATTTGGAGGCCTCGACAGGCAAGGAATAACAAGGAGACACCTTCTAGGGACTAGCGACAACATTGCTGATCAGGTGACAATACTTTGGAGGTGCTTGGCAGTAGATGACTGCATTAAATGCAGGCTGAAGCAGGCATCAAGCAAATTTTAGGGTTGCCTCATGAAGAAAATATGATTTCTCTCTTATCTTGGCTCTCTCTTACCTTCTCCAACCCATTCTCAAGAGATCTTAGCATTTCTCAGCCAAATTTGGTGGACAACATAGGAATCTCTATTGTAAACCCTAAATTTGTGTAGAAATTAGGTTTTAGCAACCACCTCGGGACTTGTGCCAATAGGAAGAGGCATTGTATACTCAAATCAATACATGAAATTCGTGGAATTGATAGGGATTTTAGATGCCAAGGTATCCATTGTGAATTGGGGCAATATTTTGGCAAGTTGGTGGTTCCATTTGTGCAAATCTTGGGTGAAAATCAAGGGGCAATTGGCCCAAATTACTTGCTAATTGTTTGTACAACAAGAGGCTTTTGGATCAGCAAAGGAGATTATGGAATCTCAACTTGCACTCAATCCATCAGCAATTATACTCAAAGAAATAACAAAAGGGGCGCAAGTTTTGGGGCCAACCTAGTGTCCATAGTCCAAGATTGATAAGCTAATGTGTGCCTTTCAGTTTATGCTCATTTATTAATTGTTGTAAGTGCTTCATCAAGTTTTACCACCCTCTCCGAGAAGGAACCCTGGTTTCAGACTGCATCCTCTTTGCCTCCACATTCAAGTTGGCCAAATTTGGTAATTTGCTGCAGGTTTGACACTTTGACATGAAACTCCTCTATCTTTGGTGTTGCCATCATCAGCTTGATCTGGTGTTCTCATTGATGCTTTGGGATGTGTGCAGAGACTAATTGGTCCATCATCGTATTCAGCATTCATTTCATATTCAGTGGAGATTTTTCTTCTCTTCTAGCTGTCTCTCTCTTCTCTTTTCCCTTTGTGTTCGTGTTTTTGTTGCGCATGCACTCTCACAAGATTCACACATGATATATACATGCTAGTAACATCATCTCCCCTATGCTTTACCCTCCCCTGATAGCTTGGAATGTGAGGATGTGGTCAAGTGCAGAATATGTTCTCTTGAACCTTGCTTGTCCACATGCCTAGTGTTGGTGTATTGCTGCCCATTTGATTAGCTCATGCTCTAGTACCGATCCATAAAGCTTGGCTAGCATGTTGCCAACCATGATGGTTCTATAGTTTGTGGAAACCATAGTATCTCCAGTGTCCACCTTTTGGGATTGGTGCTATAGTATTAGGTAGCTGACCAATTGTGCTGCAGAAGCCTTTAGAAAGGGATCTGTTAAGTAGATGGGCTACAAGTGGCGGCAATACATCTCTTTCATGTGAGAGGTGCTCTGCTACTGGTCCATCATGTCTTGTGCTTGACCGTTCTAGAGTTTGTTGATGGTGTCTTAGATCATAGGTGTGCTAAAGAAAGTGGAGGAGGTGGGTCCATTCTCATGCGTCTTCATTAGTCAGACTTTCATCTTCTGCCATCAGTTCGGCACCCTCAGTAACGCACCTCAGCAGCATGCAGGGGCTGATTGTGTGCAGTGTTTTCTTCTAATGTCATGTGGTACATGCCATCTTTTCTTGTAGTTTTTGAGCTTGTTAACATTTTACAAAATTTTCAAAGAGCCCTGAACCTCTCTACAGTTCATGTTTTATATTGCTGTGCTTTTACATGTTTTGTATTGCTAGAATGCTAAAACCGGTGCTGTATTGATATTTATGAGGAGATGAACCTCTAAAAGTTATCACATACACAGTTCTGTATGCTGTGTGTATTTATTGAAGCTGTTAAAGTCTGGCTATAAAATGAGTAAAAGTTTGAAACAATTGCCTACATGCTAATGGAAGTTTGTGGTGCTGTCAGGGGTTAGTTTTCATCGACAGAGATGGAACGCACTTCCGGCACATTTTAAACTGGCTGCGTGATGGTTCCCTTCCTACCATGGATTTCCCTTCCTATCAAGAGTTGTTAAGAGAAGCAGAGTACTACCAATTAGCTGTATATGTTGAACCTCTACTGCAGTTTCTAATAAAACTGTGATTATACGTTTTAGTTGAGTTTATGTGCTCATGTAATTCCTTCTTTTAAATGTTGTTTCAGCTTTGTGTTTGGATGCTTCTTTTAGCTTGTTAAACTGGCTGCGTGATGGTTCCCTTCCTACCATGGATTTCCCTTCCTATCAAGAGTTGTTAAGAGAAGCAGAGTACTACCAATTAGCTGTATATGTTGAACCTCTACTGCAGTTTCTAATAAAACTGTGATTATCTGTTTTGGTTGAGTTTATGTGCTCATGTAGTTCTTTCTTTTAAACGTTGTTTCAGCTTTGTGTTTGGATGCTACTTTTAGCTTTTTATGATAGCTCCAGTTTCAAATTTTTGGGAATTCACTTTTCTGGTCCAATCTTGGAAACTGAGCTTTCACATCTCATTGACTATAATCCCACTTACCAACATTAAGTGCAACAAACACGAGTGTGTCTGGCTAAATGCTATGGGCTAAGTCTTGTTTGAAGGATAGTTTGAGGATGACGAAGCACTGGGCACTGAAAAGTTGGGGAATCCTCTTGGGAAATATCCTGGATGAAAATCATCTGTCTTATCTCCAATTCATTGAGATGATATCGTCTGGTCATCTCATTCAAAATGTACTTTCACATCTGCAATAGGTCTTCCACATGATTGTCTAAGGTAAGAACCCTTGTGAGGCTTTATCGGGGTAGGCCATTAGTTGCATAATTTTGGGATGTGCTGCCTTTGGTCAAAGGATGAGAGTGGAAAGTCAAATGTTGAGTTGAAATAGCACACATGCTTGAGCTTTGTTTGATCAATTTGTGTGATGGCTCTGTTCTTGCACTCTGCAACACCATTCTGAGATAGTGTGCCCACTCTGACAAACTACCTGTAAATCCAATGAGCAGAATAATAAGTATCAAATGCAGAAGAGTTAAAGTCAAGTTCTCATGGTGTGGAGCCCGGACCCTATAAATCCTATGTCTCTCCACTATGGGCCTTCAATCTCATATTGCGACAAAAAGTCATGCAATCTGATATCTGGATGTGTGTGTGATATACTATATTTATGTTACAGAGACATATTAGTTAAATATAAGAAGGTGAGAAGATGTGGCAGGGGAAAGGAAGTGGAGACATAAAAGCGGAACCAAAAGGGTAGATACTTTTAAAATTTTTCTTACAGAGAAATATTGAGAATCTTGATCTAGCGGACTAGTGGGCAGGGAGCGGGTCAAGGAATGGGAATGGCTGCTTTCAGAGTCAGTGGGTCCAGGAAGGCATCCCAGCGGTTCTTAAGGGCTGGGAATTGGCCAAGGGTCAGGGGGTCCAGGAAAACATTCCAGCCATTCTTAAGGGCTGGAACCGCCATCCCCTGTCTCTATGTAAAAACTCTTACTTAAAGTGGGTAAATAGCATCTCAATAAGAACCACTCATGATGTGCTTAACATTGCTGGTATACTTGCATTGAATAGAACTTCTTTTCAAACGTTCACATATTGAGCGTCTTTTGTTCTTCAGTGTGTTTTAAAGATTGGCTTTAGCGAACTGTTGGCTGGTTGGCCCAATCATTTGCATTTCAGTATAAATAATTGTCTATCTTGCCTATCTTGCCATAGCCATTGTTGGTAATTAGCATTGTAATTTTGCGTTGCGACCAATAGGCTATACACATCTTATGGATGAGAGAAGGATGCCTGTAATTATGCAGCAACCAGATTATGAGGGAAGGATGTCTGTAGTAGTTGTGCATACATGTAGGTGGACTCCTAAGTCTGGATGGGGAGTTTTCACAAGTACCACACTCTAATAGATTGTAGGCACCTCCAATGCTCAATCATTAATTCCTACCATGCTATGTGCATGGCTACAGTGCAGTGTAGGCTACAATATAAAGGTGAAGCACAATGCATGAGTTAATAATATACATGTGCTATCATCTAACACTCAATAAGTCTGTTACTGTTGCCTAATTTGTGTGCTCTTGTATATGCTGGGGATTTTTGAGCATCTGGAAATGGGTCCATGTATGAGGGGTCAAAAAGTCTAGGGTGGCCTTTATTAGTTCATAGTAAAAGCTTTGCTTAGACTAATTAATAGCTTGATGCTCTTTTTGTTTGAGCAGGGTCTAATTGAAAGCATTGGTGCTCTCATGAACAAGAAGGAAGAAGATGATGATCAACCTGAGCTGACAAGAAAGGAAATAATCAAATGCATACAATCACAACACATTCGTTTTCGGGGCATCAACTTGTCTGGCCAAAATCTCTCAAAACTAGTGAGCTCTTTCTGTGCAAGTTCTGTACATTTACTGTGTCATATTTTACTCACCTTAGCATTCATAACTGCCTTGGCTTTTATTTAATAGGAAGGCTTGTAAAAAAATGTTCATCTGGAATTTCACCTGCCATAAAGCATCATGCCACTGCTTGGCATTCGGATGCACTAGTTTGGACTTTTTAAAATTGACATCCAAACCTGCAACCAAAGCAAATGAAGCATTTAAGATCAGCTTCTTCATTGTTAGATGAGTAGGAAAATTATGCACATAAGCTTGGGTCTTGAAGGGGGCTCAATGCAGAAGGTGAAAGTCATTAGAGTTTGTGATAGTCAGGGCATTATGGCATAGGTGCATTGCTATAGCTTTCAAGTCTCTGAGTTGAGAGGGCATCCTTGCCTTACACAGTTTCCCAGTCTCCAAGATTCTGTTCAGTCAGAGTCCAGTATATGTGATGCGTTTGAGACCTTAGGGTAGGTAGGTACCTTTAATAAACTAACAGTACCGTCGAAGTGTATAGTCTCAAATTTATGTTATGTTCATATAGGCAGAGCTGACATTTTCTGCTTTTTACAGCTTTGATTAAGGTAGCTGGATGTGGTCTGGGGTTGTCAAGAATTAATACAGTTAATCACACCTCTGCTTAAACCTTTTGCTTATATCAGCAGCAGGTTGAAACCTGAGATGCACAGTCTGTGCACAGTAGAAAATGACACACCGTCATGTTTGGCTGAAGATAGTTTCTATATCTGTGCATAAAGGCATGTGGTAGATGCAGAATACCAGAGTTTATACAAGCTGCTAAAATAAACTATGGAGTTATGTTGAGATGATTATGTGGACAATGGAATGCCTGACGCATGCAGCTATGAGCCATGCCTTGAGAATCACACATAGTTTGGATGCCTTTAAAGCAGGAGTGAGTGGTGTTATATGCGCTGTTAAAAATGATAGTGCTTAATACAAGGCATTACTCTGGATATTCTGACAGGCACCCTTAGTCAAGATTTTCTACGCACAAATGTTGATAGAATCAGGCACCCATGGCTTTGTGTAAACTTAACTTGGGATAGAAAACAATCAAGGGTATGGAAAGATTGCTTTGGTGTGAATGTGTAACCACTAAGCTCTCTCATGTGCTATATATATGGTGTTTTGTGAAGCTGCACTATGGAATAATAACTTATTGCAAGGCATTCATTGTGACATTGTCTTGGGGTTTTCAGGATCTAGAAAAAGCAGATTTCACCTCTGCTCGGCTAATCAACACATTCTTTTCGAAAGCTAATCTTCTCTCTGCAAACTTTACTGTAAGTTACTGTATGCTTGACTCCTGTGTGAGTCAAAGTTGTCTGCCTAATTGAGTGCAATAAGCTTTTTCCCTGTTGAAATAAGCTGTATGTTTGACTTCTCTAGCAGCAAAGCTGTCTGGGAGGCTGATAGAACATTGTTTTATGAATAACAGGATGCAGAGGCAGATGGCTCAAATTTTCACCATGCTGTTCTTCGAGAGTAAGCCTGCTTGACACAATTTATGTTGAACGTGTATAATCATCTAGCTGAATGGAGGTCCCCCTTTTCCTGTTTGATTTCTTTAGTAATAATGTGTATCTCATCTTATCAAAACCATTCTTGGCTGGCATCTCTTTGCATCTGGCAAATATTTTGTGACTTCTCCTCTTCTTACAATCCTACTCTATGTATGGCTTTCTGCTTGTAAATCCACAAGAAGTATAGGGGCTGAATGATTGCAAGAAAACAATTAAAAAAGACTGAAATTTCAGATTAAATTCGATGTTCCTCAATGAGCAACAGGCATCTTACTGTCTTATTAGATTTCACAGCCCTAGATGCCCTTTCACAACCACTGACTCTACACATGGTTTTGCATTTGGGTGCTTACCCTGCTAGATTTTGATGCTCTTGATGCCGTTTTATTGTTACCATAAACATTTCTTGGCTGGCCTCTCTTTGTATTTTGTACCCTCTTTTTTGTAAATTTTTGACTTCTCTTCTTACAATGCTATGCTACATATGACCCTTCTGCTTGCAAATCAAAAAGAGATCATCATTGGCGTAGTGTTTGAATGATTGCAAGAAAACAATGAAAAAGACTCTGAAATTTCACAATAAATTTGATGTTCCTCAATGAGCAGTAGACATATTATTTTACTAGATTTCAAAGCCCTAGATGGCTTTTTCACATGCACAAAGTCAACACATCTTTTTGCATTTGGGTTTTTACTCTGCTAGATGATGCCCTTTTATGCCTTTCTATTTGCGTGTTGCACATATTTTTGTTTAATCAGCTCTTTGGCATTGGAGACACCCATCAAACTGACTTAGGAATGTAGTGGAAGAATAATACAATGATATGTTATTCTGAAGTGTTTGTTGGCATGGATTTCCCTTATATTAGATTCATTTAGCAGAATCCTCTTCCAATGATGAGCTGGCTTGGTACAAGATGGTCTAGATGCTGAGAACTGATGGTATTTATGAAGATGTAGAGAGTTGAGGAGACTGAGGATATTCTCCCATTTTCCAGAAAGTTTTGGTATAGACTTTGGAACAGCGCACATATATAAAAGCTAGACTCTTCAACTGAAAATTGGTGTATATGCTAGCATGACATAGAAACTGATGACATATTAATAGGGCCATTTAAGAACACTTTGTTAGATCTCTTCAGCCCAGGTCATTTTAGAGAAGATAGTCACTTGAAAAGCATTTGCGTGGAGCACATCATTAGCCTCGGAATTGGGTAGTGAAAGTGGTCTTAGTAGTAAAACTATGAGAGTCGCTACTTTCGAGTTCTTTTAGGCAATGGCAACATAATTAAGTGACTGGAAGATACAGACAAAGAATAAGGTGGCAAATGACACTCCAATAGATGATTTGAGCCATGTGCTATCATCCCTTGAGAGGCAATGGGGAAAAGGTGCAACTTATTGAGGCCTTCCTTATTGTTGGATAGTAGGACCTTCTGGTGTCTGTTGGATAGTAGGACATTCCTTGTGGAGAGGAGGCAAGATTCATTTGGCACCATAGGATCACTCCACCTGTCTTCAGATCTAGAAGATTCTATAGCCATTGAATTTTTTAATTGATAGGTCTTGGCTATCATTTGAAAATCCACGTATGAGGTAGCATTAGGAAGAGTTGATGCACTGGAGCACACTGCATAGTAAAGCTCTTCCTTGTCGGCAAAGAATGGCGGCAAAGGACAAGGTTCTTTTAGCTACTATTTGGCACATTATATCTAGTTGGGCTTTTGTATTGGTCATGGGATACACATAATTAGGGATTTCATTTGGTACTGGAACGGCAAACAAACAAGGGCTATTGTACCTTGGCTCGTGATTATTTCTAGGAAGAGCCTTAGCTTTGTTAATGTGCATCCTAGGCTTTGTGCAAACTATTTGCTAAGGGCTTCTTTTAGAGTTTAACCTTGACAGGAGCTATTGATGCCCAAATTATTGAAATGTATTTACATCCTATTGTCATGGAAGCATCGATGATTGTTCACCAAGGACAATTTCAATCTTCTCCTTTACTAGAGTTCCCCTTTCATTGAAGGGTTTGAGGCATAAAAGTCTTTGGCTAACTTTGTCTTTTATCACATGGTTGGCTTTAAAATGTATGCCTTTCTATGATTGGCTTCTAGTTTGAGCATGTGTTTAGATACATAGGATGATAGGCTTAGATGACTTGAACTTGATGAGATGATATTGAGATACTTGTGTTTTGAAATCGCATTAGCTAGTGAGATCCTCCAGAGATATTCCTGGGTGGCATCTTTTGCTTTTGGGAGCTTCTTGTTTGGTACATATAAACAAAAGGAGTCATGAATATGTGAGTTTAGTAATCCTGGAG
Source organism: Lygodium microphyllum (assembly GCF_053477565.2). Lineage (NCBI taxonomy): Eukaryota > Viridiplantae > Streptophyta > Polypodiopsida > Schizaeales > Lygodiaceae > Lygodium > Lygodium microphyllum. The sequence goes on from NC_141159.1 coordinate 118,020,347, forward strand.
GAATGATCAACTATGGGTTAGTCTACAATATTGACAAGGTACAACATTGCTCTAGAATGAAAGGTGAGGATTGCTTACCACAACATATTTACATGATGCAAATATTTGTACCAATTGGACAATTCGTGAAAACTTTGGGCTCGCAAAGGACACTAGTAGACCAATCCCAATGAATGTAGAGAGTTTTGATTGATGAAATCCTTCTTATAGATGTGTGTAGTATGCGAGGATATACTAAGGTTTGTAGAGAAAATGTGATGTATGAACAACCACAAGGCTAAGAAATGAACTCAAAGATTTGGAATGAAATGAGAATGAATGAAACAAGGAATGGTCTCAATGAACAAACTGAGCATGTGGGGTAGGTTATACAAGAAATGCTCAAGGAGTGGAGGGCTGTCCGACAGCCACTTCTTAGAGGAGTCAGTTGAGGAATGCTAAAGGAGTGTATCCTACTTTGACATATGTAGAACACCAATACTAGCCAAACTCAATGTCACAAGGACGTCAAATTTTAATGCTTTACTTAGCATTTGACTAAAAGCTAATAAAATGTGCAAATGTGACTTGTATACGTGAGATGTAAGATAATTATTTCATAATGTGGGACCTAGGACCCCAAAATATCAATTGGTGCTAAAGGCAAAAGTTGTAATTGTGAAGAAAATTGTGGAGTAGTTGCTAGGGTTTGTACTGAGCAAACATATGATCACGACAAAAACACAACGATACAGACATAGGCGTGCAAAACTTAAATCCTAAAAGCATAACCCAAAACTCAGACATAGAAACAAACACAAACAGAAGGAGAGAGAAAGAACACAAGTCTAAAGTGAATGAATACTGTAAATGAATGTAAGAGTGTACAGAGTACCCAAGGGCAAAGTAGGAGTGTCGAAGAGTGACGTCCATTGGAGATGGATCCCAAGTACTGTGACTGCCGGTGACGAGTCGGAGTGTTGGAAGTGAGGAAATTGTCAAATGTAGATGCTAGAGGCTGTTGGAACACTTGACATCATCAAATAAAGCTATGGAGGAGGCAAGTGGCAGCCATAATCTGCAAATACAGATGTGGAGTTGTTGCTTGAAGAGGGAGAGTTGTTGCCTGGGCTGGAGGACATCAAATGTAGGTAGGAGGAGGAGAGGAGCACTTGTGGCCTAGCTGATGGAGATTAAACGCAAGCTGCAGGAGACTGTCTAGAGGGTGACGATGACAGTGGAGTGTCAAAAGCAATAGTAGGAGTGACGTCAGGCAGGAGGCAACAACAAGACAAGTAGTCACCACCAAAAGCTAGAGCACTTGGAGGAGTGATGGCAGCAATCACGAAGGCTAGATAGCCACGTGAAGGAAGACTAATGGCTAAAAATCTGCACAAGATATTATGACTGAATGGGGGCATTCTGTCAATACATAGATGTAGATGGATCCTCCGAATATAGGGTTTTAAATAAACTCTCTTGAACTATGCCATGTTTCAGGGTTTTTCTTTAAATAAGCATGTTTTGGGGCTGTTGAAGAGGCTAAACAGCATGTAATGCATTTCTTAGCTCAACACCCCCTCTTAGGCCCAAGACATGGCTAGAAAGGAAGGCCAATCCGGTTTTGACCAAGGCACCCTACCCTAAAGTAGCTAGGGTATTGGACAAAGGGTGCACGGTGGCTACCTAGTGGCCTACCAAGACTACAAAGTCAATGGTTATCTTACCAAGGGAGTCCAAGTAGTCACCCTAGAGAGGATAGGGCATAGGACAAAGGGTGCTCATCGGTTGCCTAGTGGCCTACCAAGTCGTGCAAAGGTGGATGGAACTACAATGAACTTTGTTTGTTGTTGCTGTTAAAAAAAATAAAATAAAATAATAAAGTGTTTTGAGAGATGGTTTGTAGTCGATTAAGTAAGTGTACTACTATATGGGAGAATGAGAAGGGATGGCTAGGTCTAACCCATCATAAAATAGACAAGCTATCCATCCACTCAAGAGTGTCGATGATGAGGGAAGGGTGATGAGGTAATGGTGGTGTGGTATACAATTTGTTGGTGGAAACAACTTAGGATCCGTCTAGTGGGACTTTACACAATGAGTATGCTACATACTGTCAAATACTCATGCAATAGATGCCACTTAGTAGGAAAGTTGTTCACTTGCCCAAGCACCCTTTACAAAGATGATGAAATCATGTATGTAAAAGAAGGTACAATTGGGGGGGGGGGGGGGGGGAGCAGAGGCTGATGTTGAAGACAAGTGCCAAAACCTTTAGATTATTAAGAAGGGTGGCAATCCCCTCAACCTTGGATGTTGATGCCATAGGAGGAAGAGGAGACGGATGTTGGTCATCGTGTGGTATTGAGAACCAGGATGTGAGGAAGCATCCCAATTGGAAGAACAAGAGAGAAGTCATTGCCATGATAGCATCAAGAGATAATGCATGAGCCACCTCGAGAGGGGCTTCCTCCATGTTGGTAGAAGAGCAAAACTTGTAGAATGATGAAACCATGAATGGAACGGTGTGCATCTCAAGTCTCTAGCCTAGGGTGCAAACGTGCATATTAGCCCTACATTGAAAACAAAACCCTGCAAAAGAGAGGAAGATCTGCAAGCACAAAGGTTAGTAGGGAGATGCTCTGAAAAACAAAATAAAATTGAAATGAAAAGCTAATTGAATGAAGAATGCAATGGTGCAAATGTGTATGCATGTATGAGTAAATGCAGCAGAAGACTTAAGAATGAAAGCTAAGGATAAAATCCTATGAGTCTGAATCAATAACCCTAAGACCTAAGAGTGCGAAGATGGAGCTAATGTAAGGATGTGACCATCGTCGCGTATGCCCACTAGCAGGTCTCTTCTAATGAAATGCATCATGAGGTGGTGAGACAGTCCTAGAGGGGGAGGTGAATGTGAAGTGGATGCGTTAAGTGCAATAGGATTGGTACTTGGAGATCAATTAATTAGCTGCTCAGGAATAGAGAAGAATGGTGCTGAGATTGTCCGCGTTCCACATGTCCAGCAGCTGCTAGGGCCAAAGGAGCAGATGGAGCAGCAATGGGAGGCATAGCCAGTCAGAGTGGAGGTAGTTGTAGTAGTTTGCTGGTGTTTCTTAGGAGGAAGACCTTGGGCCTTGGTACGACACTCCTCGTCCACATGGCCCAATCTTTGGTAGCGTGTGCAAAACCTATTTTTCTTAGGGAGTTGTTGCTTGATGGGTTTTGTTTCTTTGGTTCCGTTTGAAGAAGAGGAGTCACCCTTGGTTTAGCTTGCCTTTGCATCTTGCAAGTTCTTGCCACTATTGGTTTTCTTGTGGACTTGGTCATGTAGCTGTGCATACTACAAGAATCAATACTCAAACTTGTAGAAGGTCTTATTATGAAGACATTCTTGGCCGTTGCAACTAGAGTTTAGTTCCAAGAGATGGATAAGGTGTGTAATGAGGATAGGGGGGATAGGATGGGGGAGTGGAGTACACTTGGGAATTAATTCCAAAGTGCCCACTGTGCATGCGGAAAGGGTACACAGTGGATGCGAATGTGGGCATGGACTGACTATGCATGGCCATGTTAATCACACCGGGAGTAGAAGAGGGAAATCCTTGTGTAGGAGTGACCCAAGGAATGTGCGACGATGCACCGTATGCAAAGGAGGGAAACCCCTGCGTTTGGAAGGTCAAAATGGGGATGTGAGTGTCCAGGGGTAGGGAGAGGGATGCCCATCACAACTGTCCGAGGATGAAAGAAAGTGCCCCTTTTGGGTGTGTGGAAGGCACAATGTTAAAGGGTGGCATTTCCCCTAACAATGAGGGTAGGTACTATACGGTGTGGAGAAAGAGAAAGACATAGGAGTGGAGATGCAGGATCCAACTCGTAGGGTGTGGGATGTAGAAGTTATGTGTAATCCTAGGTTTTGGAATGAAGGAGAGGAAATTGAGGTGTGGGCTAGAAGAGGGTGGGATGGAAAGGATTTGAGAAGAGTGGCTTGCATCCTCAAATGAAACAAAAGATGTCAATATATGTGATGAAGGATGATTGCTTTGAGAGGCCCCTCTATTGAAGTTTACATATTGAAAATCATCCGGATCTTGCACACCAAAAAGAGAAATAGGAGAGGGTTTTGATTCATATGACTCAAAGGGGTTGTACGAACCTGACATTAGGCTTGGCTGAGTTGAAGGTGGGTTGACATTTGTCCTAAATGTTGTATGTCCTCTAGGATCGGAGAGGTTGCTAGGCTCACCAACCGGTTTGGATGGAGTAGCAAAGCTAGTAGGAGTGTAAGTTTGACTGCACATGATGTGTAAGGAATCTTTAAACTCCTCCTCTGTCATGAGATTAAAATCTAGAACAAGAGAACACAAAGAAGGTGAAAGTGAAGGTGGGGTGTTGTCTTTCTTGCCGAGTCCATAATGCCTCTTCAAGGCCTCCAAAAGAGAAACAGGAGAGTGTTTTGATTCATACGACTCAAAGCGGTTGTACGAACTTGACATTAGACTTGGTTGAGATGAAGAAGATGGGTTGCTATTTGTCCCAAATGTCGTATGTTCTCTAGGATCGGAGAGGTTGCTCGGCTCACCAACCGGTTTGGATGGAGTAGCAAAGTTGGTAGGAGGAGCGTAAGTTTGACTACACATGATGTGCAAGTAATCTTTAAACTCCTTCTCAACCATGAGACTAAAATCTGGAATAAGAGAACACAAAGAAAGTGACAATGAAGGTGGGATGTCGTCTTTCTCGCTGAGTCCATTATTCCTCTTCAAGGCCTCCAATTATGGAGAAGCATGATAAGACATCATAGGGTCCCAAGGAGTTTGAGACATTGTGATTTGGTTACGAGTTGTCACAAAACCAAGCCCCCACAATATTTGTAGGATATTCTTTACAAGAGCACTAGTTCTAATATCATGTGAAAAAGACTATGGAGTAGGTGCTAGGTTTTGCACTGCGGAAACACAGAGTGTATGACCATGATAGAAACACAACGATGCAGACACAGACGTGCAAAACTCAAACCCTAAAAGCAAAACTGAAAACTCAAACACAGAAACAAACATAAGCAGAAGGAGAGAGAAACAACACAACTCTGAAGTGAATGAATATTGTAAATGAACGTAAAAGTATACAGAGTGCCCAAGGGTAGAGCAGTAGTGTCGGAGAGTGATGTCCATTGGAGATGGATTCCAAGTATTGTGACCACCAGTCAGAGTGTTGGAAGTGAGAAAATTGTCAAACACAGATGGGAGAGGTTGTTGGAACACTTGATGTCAGCAAAGAAAGCTGCAAAGGAGGCAAGCACCAGCCAGACACATTGCAAATGCAGATGTGAAGTTGTCACTTGAAGAGGGAGACATGTCGCCTGAGTTGGAGGACAACAATCGCAGGGAGGAGGACTGAAGTATCTGTCAACTCGCTGATGGAGATCAAATGCAAGCTGCGCTGGACTATTTGGAGAGGTGATGACTGTGGAGTATCAAACGTAGCACTGGGAGTCATGGTAGGCAGGAGGTGGCAATAGGAAAAGTAGTCGCCAGAAGCTAGAGCACCTAGAGGAGTGATAGCAGCAGTCGTGAAGGTTGGACAATCACGTGGAGGAGGAATGATGGCTGGAAATTTGCTCAAGGGATTATGACTGAATGGTGGCAGTATGGAAGGAGAGAGAAAAATAGATATTGAGGGAGAGGAGGCTCTCGTGTGGTCTGTGGGTATAACTATATTGAAGTCTTCTGAGTCTCCTTTGCAAAGAAGTTTGTGAGCTGTCTCTGTGAAGGGCCTCGATATCCTGGAGCAGGTGTACTCTTGAGATGCATGTCATGAAGCCGTCGTATCTCAAGAAGAAAGAGGCCAAGGTATCGCTGATCGGTAAAATCTGTGACTCTGGATAGTGGTCCAAATCCGTCTCCAAAGAGACAGTGGAAACGATCACGGACCTCATAATACGCTGGGCAGCGGCAGATATAATACTCCTCTGTCTCTGGCTCTAATTGGCATATCTGGCATATGCAATTCTCAGGTGGGATGGATCTATATCTGCTAGTCTCAATCTCTAGCTGATGTGAGGAGGTGCGCAACTGGCCAATAGTACATCTGATCCCCTGGGAAAGGTGGGTGTCCATGTATCTTGGGCGAACAATAAATCCATCATCTGTAGTATGAAGGAAATGCTCACAGTAGAAAGCCATCTTTGTCCCTAGCTCCTGCCTTGGCATCAACCATGCCCGCTTGCCCGCTTGATATCCCAACTAGGTAAGATCCATCCTGATGATCTTGCAAATCTCTAATCTGCTCAGATCAAGAGATGGTGCATCAAGGGAGTATTGGAAAGGGGGTAACTTGTTCATACTAAAGCCATGTAGCTTGAACCAGACCGACATCTGTGCATACCAACATGAAGTATCACCCTATTTGGCAAGCTGCCTGGAGGACTCAAGGGCCAACCGTGCATATCTGTGTTTGGGTAAGTCCCATAGGCTATGTATGTATGCGACCGATCGGGTGAGGGCCTCTACCACAATCGGTGTAGTTGCTAGCCCGGCTTTGATCATCTCATGTGGCACTAAGGCCTTACATCTGATAATCCTGTATATCATGGACACTAGGGGTTTCGGTGTAGTTGCTATCCCGGCTCTGATGATCTCATGTGGCACTAAGGCCTTACATTTGATAATCCTGGATATCATGGACACTAGGGGTTTCTCCATCGACCTCCATTTGTCGTAAGTGCGCCCTGATTTGCTACGGTGGTCAAGATTGGGCCCCCATATTTGTACTCCAAAAAGTAGTGTGGATGTGGCGAGTGTATCGAAGCACCATAGCTTGGTGCGGGGTTCTTGGAATTGCACCTGTGAGCACATCCTCTCCAAACCACCTAGTGCTGTGTATCCGCGAGTCAGTCTAGTGTCTGCTACCTCTCGCATAGAAAAGGTGGGCCGTGTGAATAAGACTCCCAGGTATGTATAAGAATCCACATACTCCATTTCCTCAGATCCATATGTGAATTTAGGTGCTGATCTCCTGACCCATTGTGGTGTAGTATTAAATACCATCACCTTGGTTTTACCAAGGTTCACTGAAAGTCCATTGTCCAAAGTATAGGAGTGTAATGCATCCAAGTGTCTCTGTAGACCCTCTGGAGAGTCAGCTATCAAGTGCTAGCTAGTGGAGCTTCTCTATCTCCTTCCTGTGAAATATAATCAGCAATCCCATCAATGTACATGCCAAATAATGTCGGAGAGAGGGGGCATCCTTACTTCACCTCAATGGTGGACTAAATAGGTGCCAAAAGGCCCTTAGGTGTCCGGACTCTGCCCACAACTCTCTCATACAGTGCCAAAATACCCCAATTGAGCTCTTTTGGTACTCCCATGGCATGCAATCTATGTATCAGCCTATCTCTTGGTATTGTGTCAAAGGCTTTGCGGAAGTCCACAAAGCAATAGTAGGTCCGTCGGCCATGGGCCCTTTCCTCCTCAATGATCGCTTTGAGTGTGAGGATGTGATTCTGTTAGCAGTCATGTTTGTCATGCCTTGTCATCTCCTGCATGTGAGCCTCAGTCTGAGTCAGACGAGGACATTAGGAGCTCTGACATGTCTGTCATGTGTTATGATGGGGGAGGCTAGTCACTCTTGACTGGCTGTCTTAGGTTGTGTATTTCTTTTTGGCCTCTTTTAGTGGGCAGCCACTGGCTGCCCGGCCACCTTTTTGGTCACTGTTGTGGGGCGCCCATTTTAGGGCACTTTTAGGGTTTGCGCCCATTTTAGGGTTTGCGCCCATTTTAGGGTTAGGGTTAGGGTTTGTCCGTTGCCTATATATTGGCAGCCCCCCTCCCCACTTGGTCACTTGTCTTCTTGCAGATTCCGACACTCCTTCTCCCCCGTGGTGGCGCTGCCATCGTCATCAGCCTGATCTGGTGCCCTCACTGACGCTGTGGGCTGCGTGCAGGGACTGATCAGTCCATTTCAGTGTATTCAGCATTCATTTCAGTCAGTGCAGATTTCTCTTCCTTATTTTCTGCTTTCTCTCTCTCTCCCCCTCCGTGTTCGTATTTCCTCTTCCGTTGCGCACTCTCACATGGTATCATCGCCAAACTGAGAGTACACGGAGCTGAGTTTTACGCGGGAGAACACCCACAACTCTGCGTTTGCTGGTCAAGACGTCTCCAACAGCTGAGGCGTCATCCTCTGCATCATCTCCTTGATCAGGGCGGCCTGTTTTGGTGTCAACAAATTTGCGTTTGCTGCTGGCGCCTTCTCCAGTGGCTGCCACGTCATCACCACCCTCTTCCTGCCTGCGTTTTCAGCCTGGGCGGCCCTCCTCCAGCTGGGCGACATCCTTCCAGCCTGCGCCTTGCTGTTCTGGTTGTTGTTCCATCGTCCGGCGGCTCTTTTCCTGCTGGCAACTTCTTCCCAGGCTGCGTTTTCAGGCAGGCGGCTGTTTTTCTGTGGTGATTGCATCATCAGCATTTGCGTTTGACATCATCCTTGCGTTCTGTGCAAGGCGGCCAGCTCAGGAGCTTCTGGTGTTTGTGTTTCGGCACCGGCAACCTTCCCTTGTTGTGTTTTGGTGTTTGCAGATTGGAAGATGTCTTCTCATCAGTTTACAGGTTTTGATGACTCAGATGATGAGCTTTTGTCTCGACATTCATCTGAACGGAGGCGTGATTTCTATCGCGAGGATCGTCATATGGAGTCTCTTCCTCGTTCCCATCCCCCTTCTATTCATGTATCTCGGCGATCCCCTTCCAGTGGGCCGAAGATGCAGCCTTTGGTACCCCTTGTACAGGTATCCGTACTTCCTTAGCTGCCCAAAGAGGACCGGTTGGATGGCTCCAACTTTTCTCTATGGTCCTGCAAGGTGGAGTGTATCTTGAACTCCTTCGATCTTTGGGAGCTTGTTTCTGTTCCTATTCCCCGGCCTATGGTGGATCCCTCAGATGGGACATCTATGGATCGTGCAGCCTTATGGGATCGGCTCAATTCTAGAGCCCGATCTTTCCTCTTTCTGAGTTTGCAGGATTCTGTCCTTGTTCATGTTCACAGGTTGAAGACTGCAGCGGACGTGTGGCAGAAGCTAGCGTCTCTCTATCAGCAGAAGACGTTTGCCCACCGGATATCTCTTGAAAAGAAGTTGCGGATGCTCGCTATTGATGATAGTCCTTCCATGAAGGACCACATCAACAGATTACAGGATATGAGGGATGAGCTTGCATCCCTCGGTCGGACGATATCTTCTGAAGATATGGCCATGATTCTCTTGACTCAGTTGCCATCGCCTCGGTTTGATGTCTTCTACACCAGCCTACTTACATCGAGGACCCGTGAGAAGCTTCTATGGGAGGAGCTATCCCCGCTTGTCTTGGAGCATGACGAGCGACTCAGAGAGGTCAGTGCTAGTGGATCCGACTCCACTAGAGCCTTTGTTGCAGGTTCGGGAGGACAGACGAAGAAGAAGAAGTCAAAGGCTAAGAAGAAGGACAGTTCTTCAGACTCTGACTTAGATTCAGAGAGACCGAAGTGCCCACACTGTGGGAAATGGACACATCCAGAGGAGAAATGCTGGAAGAAGTACCCTCACCTTCGTCCGGGAGCGAAGGATGGATCTATATCGGAGCCTTCTTCTACCTCTACACCAGTTGTTACCCATGAGTCAGTGTTCCTTTATATCCATGCTTTGGAGGAGGATCCTTCTTCTGTGGCTGTAGTGTCTTCTGCGCAGCCTTGGTTAGTGGACAGTGGTGCTTCGAGTCATATGACTCCCCGAGGTGATTTGTTACAGGATCTCCGTCCATCAGAGGGTTCAGTCACTGTTGGTGACATTTTATCGGTGCCTATTAGTGGTGTTGGCACATTGCCTTTGTTTACAGACCGACCTACGAGCTTCCTTTCACAGGCCCTACATGTTCCGGACTTGGGCCTTCCCCTCCTCTCAGTTTATGGCCTTACGAGGCTTGGCACACGAGTGATCTTCACCGAGCATGCCGTTGTTATTGAGGATTCTCTTACAGGAGCCGTATTATCTACAGGTTGGCAGGAGCGCGGGCTTTACAGGCTCCATTCCCCTTCTTTGATACAGGGTCCTCCGAGGCAGTCTATTGCTACACCCGTTCCCGCTTGTGCACCTTCTATTCCACAGGTTCCTTCCCATCCCCCACCTTCTCCTCCGGTGGTTCCCTCGTACCCCCCATCCCTTTCAGAGGGGGACGATCTCGGTGATGCGGCTGTGGATTCCCTGGCCCCTAGTGTTTTAGAGGGGGCTTTCCAGGATCGTGAGGAGCTCCTTCAGCGGCAGTCTACATCGACGGACTTCATCCACATTGGCATTCCTCTTGCCACCCCAGGATCTATTTCCTCTTCGGCCTTCAGCCACATCCAGGATTTGAGAGGGGGTGTTAGCAGTCATGTTTGTCATGCCTTGTCATCTCCTGCCTGTGAGCCATAGTCTGAGTCAGACGAGGACATTAGGAGCTCTGACATGTCTGTCATGTGTTATGATGGGGGAGGCTAGTCACTCTTGACTGGCTGTCTTAGGTTGTGTATTTCTTTTTGGCCTCTTTTAGTGGGCAGCCACTGGCTGCCCGGCCACCTTTTTGGTCACTGTTGTGGGGCGCCCATTTTAGGGCACTTTTAGGGTTTGCGCCCATTTTAGGGTTTGCGCCCATTTTAGGGTTAGGGTTAGGGTTTGTCCGTTGCCTATATATTGGCAGCCCCCCTCCCCACTTGGTCACTTGTCTTCTTGCAGATTCCGACACTCCTTCTCCCCCGTGGTGGTGCTGCCATCGTCATCAGCCTGATCTGGTGCCCTCACTGACGCTGTGGGCTGCGTGCAGGGACTGATCAGTCCATTTCAGTGTATTCAGCATTCATTTCAGTCAGTGCAGATTTCTCTTCCTTATTTTCTGCTTTCTCTCTCTCTCCCCCTCCGTGTTCGTATTTCCTCTTCCGTTGCGCACTCTCACAGATTCAATGTGGAGAAGTCTCTCTTAAAGCCAGCCTGTACCCCACCTCTCTGCCCACTTGCTTAACTCATGCTCAAGGATGGAAGCATATAACTTAGCCAAACCATGATAGTCCGATAGTTACTGGGTAGAGTAGGGTCCCTTGACTTGAGGATAGGCACAATAGTGTTCGTGCTCTAGCTTTCTGGTAGGCCTTCACATATGGCTCTGTTAAACATGTAAGCTAGGAATCCTGCCACCAAATCTCTAGCATGGATCAAGTGCTCAACTACTAATCCATCATGATCTTGTGCCTTTCCTATGCTAAGTTTGTTAATGGCCTCTCGGACCCTACTTTCTATAAAGAAAGTGGTCTTCTCTGGACAAGGCTCAAGTGGGTCAGGAAGAGGTGGCTGACCCTCCACAGTATAAAGACTAGCTGCATACTCCTCCCATACAACGGTGAACGTAATAGGTGTGGTCGGGCAATGCTCTCTGAAAAGCCTCCAAGCCTCTTTAGAGTCGTGGCTCAAGAATAACTGATACAGGTTTTGCTCTAGCTGGGCCAAGAATGTTCTCTTCTTCCACCGTGTGAGGTGTCTAAAGAGTATCTGTGCTTGTCTGTGGATAGTGAACCCTAGTGCTATCTCTCTTTGTAGCCGTGCTCTGGTCTCACGGCACTCATCATCATACCGGCTGTTCTGAGGTGTCACCCCGGTGGAGGCTCTCTGTGTGAGTCATGAGTGTGGGAAGGCTAACCTGTAGTGATGTGTAGGGCCTCACTGAACTACTGAGTTAGCCCTTGTAATGGAACGTTAGGGTCTGCATCATGTAACAATCTAAGGATCTCCGCCTCATAGATATCCTCTGTCTCTCTGGAAAAGAGGTATCTCGGGTGTCGGGGAGTTGCATGATGGGTTTACGTGTGAGTGAATTGGAGGTCGATGGTGAATGATAGGAAGACATGATCCACTGCAACTCCGAGAAGGCGTGGGGATATTGAGAGGTCCTAGATGTGAGATATCAGGATTGATGGGGCAAGAACATAGTCTACTGTGCTGGCACCGTGTCGGTGAGGATAACATGTGAAGATGCCGGATAGAGGGTATCTAGCCAGGCCATTGAGAATGGCCAACTTGTGTGCTGTGCCCGTCTCCACAAGGTATCTCCCATATTCGGTGACTTCCCCCATATCCTGAGATGTCCTCTCCAGCTGTAGCTCTGACACATCCTGCTCTTGTAGCATCTCCTCAAATGCATCAAAGAAAGACACCTGATGGGGAGGCTGTCCTGGCATTAAAGTCTCCTAGTAGGATAACCTCTCCCTCCTTTGAGAACTCCCAAATATCCTCATCCAAAACCACATATGGTGATTGCTCCTTGGGTGGGGCGTATCAGGGCATACAAAGTGCGTTCCTCACCATGCACTCTCACCCACATGTATCTGGCCTGCTCATCTCTGCGAACTACCTGGATCATCTGCTGTAGCTCCTCCCTGAATAACACGGCCACTTCTCCCGACCCCTGATTACTGTTGTCTGTGCATGTCTCCGTCCTGCAAGCTGACTCCCACCTATAGCCTGTCACCCGTGGAAGTGTAGTATGTGGTCCCTGATGTGTCTTCGAGTAGAACACTATATCTCTCCCTCTGAATGTCTCCTCAAAAGCTCCCACATCCAATTAGAGGGCTCCATTACAATTCCAAATTGCCACTGCAAGGCTGGTCCCATAGGTATCACACCGTCATTTGTGGCGCCTCTCCATGAGTACAATTCTCCCTCCTTTGTAGAAGGCGAGTTTGCCCTTCTCCCTGGCTGCCTTAATTTTTGGCATGCACTCCCTCATGTGGGCTAGTTGGGTTGGTGTGAGGTCGTCACCCAGAAACACACCGGTCCCCTTAAATGTACGACGTTGAGCTAGGAAGTCTCTCCTAGCCTCCATGGTGGGGAAGCGGAGAATGAGTGGATGCTCTTTTGAGCTCTCCCCTGCTGTGCTTTTCTTGCCTACTCTCCAAGCGGAGACATGCGTATCTTTCTTAATATTCATTAACGCGTATAGCACCTTGGTGTCCTCATCCACTTTTTCATGTATCTTCAGCCTTGTCACCCGAACATGGAGTGCTCTGATTTTCCTTTTTTGTTCCTCCTCCAATGTGTCATTGATTATGGTTGTTGCAGGTGTGTGTGCTAGGTGTTCCCCCTTCTTTGCAATTTGAATCCATTGCTCCACCTCCTCTACTTACTGTTGGGTTTTCTTGAGCATCTCTACCCAAGAAACAGCCTCCTTCATCGTCTTCTCCTCCTTTTTTTGGAGTTGTTGTACTTCCTCTTTGATACGGGTGAGCTCCTCAGTCATGCTAGGTTGCATTTCTCCTTCCTCTAGCTTGGGGCTGAGTTGAATGTCAGTTAGTAGCTGCCTAAGTGATTGAATCTCACCATCTTTGGCTTCTATCTTCAATTCCAGCTTTTTAATCTTATCGTTCAGCTGCTTGTTCACTATGCTCAGTCCGTTGTCATACTCCTTTTTGACTTTGTTGATGGCATTGGTAATCATCTGCTCTATTTGGACCTTCTCCATTCTGGGGGCGAACTCTTTCTTGTTGTGTTGGGCCTGTAGGGGAGCTCGATTCACAGTTCAGAATAGAGGATAACCATTTCAGTGTATGTGAGAAACAACCATTTCATTACAGGTCTACTGTCTGCAACAGGAGGGACTGTGGGACTAGGAGATGGTAGCAGGGAACTGGGGGCTGTAGAGGTGGTGGGTGAGGAGCTGATGGATGCTGGGAGAGGCTGGCGTTAGGTGGTGCAGATAAAGCAGGCGACAAAGGGCTGAGGTGGCGTAGGTGATAAGGGGTTTTGGGATGGGGAGAGGACTACCCAAGCAAGCACTAGCAGCCAGGGGGCTTTTGCAGCCAACCAAGAGGTCATTTGCAGCAGGTGACAGGAATGGGAGGCCCTAGATAGGATGATGACAATAGACAATACGAAGGGATTGCAGTTTTGGGGCTCCCTAGCAGTGGCAAACAACTTCAATATCTGTTTGAATAGGGTAGTAGAAGATTTCAGGCCTTTCTAGTGATGAAAATTTGAAATTTCTCTCTCTACAACATTCTTTCTCATCCCTCAACTATCCTTAAAGTTATCTCAGCAAAATCCAGCCATTTGAGTCATTAGAGGTTGAGGTTTTGGCCAATCTATGTTGTAAGCCCGATATTACAATGGCCAACAGGAGGAGATTGCAGTTTTGAGGCTCCCTTGTTGTGGGGAAAAACTTCCATAGCTGTTTGAATAGGGTAATTGAAGATTTCAGGCCTTTCTTTCGATGAAATTCTGAAATTTCTCTCTCTACAACATTCTCTTTCATCCTTCAGCTATCTTTCAAGTTATCTCAGCCAAATCCAGCCATTTGAGTCATCAAAGGTGGAAATTGTGATGAATCTATGTTGTAAGCCCTAATTTACAACAAAAATTAGGGTTTGATGGCTGCCGCGGGGTGTGTGCTTAGAATTGAGGGCCTAAGCCTCGACTTCCAATAGCTGAAAGTGAAGAATGTCAGGGGGATCTCAGAGGCTAGCCAGCCAATCTCATGTGTGGGCTTAATATGTCTCGCAAGCAGGGTGAAGGCCAATCCCCGTGCAAGCCAAGGGGCTAATTGGTTTAAAGGTGTTGAGCTGAAAATCCATTACATATTGATTAGCTCTTTGAGAAAACCCCAAAATTTCAGTAAATAGGGAGCGGTAGAGAGTTTCGATGTCCCACATGCAAAGCCCTAATCTGGGAGGATCCTTCTGCATCTACAGATAGACAAGTTGCTCACCCCCTTAAAATCCTTGCAATCGTCCTCCCACATATGGATTTCAGCCATTAGTCTTTCACTCAGTGGTGGTCCAGTCTATGCAGTTGCTGCCACATTATTAGCATCCTCTCGAGCACCTAGCATTAGTATTCTAGTAGCTATTGCGTGCAGTTTCCTTCCCATGGACAACCAAATCAGCTTGCATTTACAACTCTAGACTAGACTTGACGATAGTTTGATCTCCATCTAGCGATGGAATCAGCTTGCGTTTTTGCAGCTATTGTGACTACCTACATCATCTTCCCCTTCCTGTGTTGTTGTCTGGGATTTTTATTGCCTTGGTGATGAGCATTTTGGAGTTTCTCACATTACGACATCTTTGACTAGTGGTTATAGCACTTGGGATCCATCTTTGGTGGATGTTACACTTTGACACTCTTCACCTTTGTCCTTGAGCATTTTGTACAGTCTGGCATTCATTTACAACACTCATTCACTTTTGAGTTCTTCTTTCTCTATCTCTATTTGTGTTTGCATTTTGAGTTTTTGAATGTCAGTCACTATTTGAGTCAGTGTTTTAGTTATAGTCTTACTCTCTATGTTTCCTCAATGCGAACCCTAGCATATCTTCACAAGGTATCACAGGCGGTGTTCTTGTAAAGAGTATGCTACGGATATTACGGAGGCTTGGTTTTGTGCAAGGTACATGAGCGAAATGTAATTTGATTCATAATATCTCAAACACCATCTTCTCAGGATCCCATGATGTCTTATTAGAGGCACTATGGACTGAGCAAACACCTACCTTCACCTTCATCTTCTTTTTCTTCTCTTGCTCTAGATTTTAGTCACATGATAGAGGAGGAGTTTTAAGAGTACTTGTGCATCACATATAGTTGAGTTTACACCTCTCCAGGTGGTTGTCAAACCTTAGTTTTTGATGTAAATTAGGGTTTATAATAGAAATTTTTCAATATCACCACCTTTTGATGACTCAAATGGGTGGATTTTGCTGAGATAACTTGAGAGATGGTTGGGGGATGAGAGAGAATGCTGTGGAGAGAGAATTTCAAAGTTTCGTCACGAGAAATGCTAAAAACTGCTTTTGCCCTCCTCAAACTTCCATGAAAGCTATCACCTATAGCTTAGGACCACTAGAAAGATTGCTGTCCCCTCTTGTATGCTGTGTCATGTGTACTAGGACTGTGGGATGTTGTCACCTGCTCTGTTAGGGCTCAAAAATGTTGTCGCCTATTGTAGGAATGATCCTGGTGGCTGCAATTTACATCAGCAACATCTAGTTGCTCTCTAATCGCCTCCTCTTCCATAATGGCTGGAATAAACTTCCACCTATCCCAAAAACGTTTTTTTCCACTTGTATAGGCAAGTTTTGCCAATTGGCAGCCTTTTGATTCCATTTTTCAGCATTATCTAACTTATTAAATTAATTTTCAAAAGATTAATTTTGAAAATTATATTAATAATTATTCTAGTTCTTAGAAATATAATTTCACTAGCCAATATTTAAATTGGCTAGGCCGATTTGTCTTCCAAGTATCCCTAAGCAATTATTAACTGTTAGACTGGCATTAATTAATTAATTAATGTCTAGTCTCTAATGTAACCACTAACATTAGTGGCGAATAAATTAGTCTTGGTCCAAATCTGACACCAAGTATCACCTAGTACATGCCACACATAACTTATTACAACTTTTTCCTTTGGCATTAAGTGATATTTCATGGTTTTGGGTCCCACACATGAAATAATTAAGTTGTGCCTCATATGTTTGAGTCACATTGGCACATTTGATTAAGTTTTAATCACATGCTAAGCAAAGCAACAAAATTCTATGTGCTCATTGGTAGACCATGCTCTTAAAATCCTTGCAATCGTTCTCGATTGCACTACAATGTGCCAAAGCATCTGTGGCCATTAGTGGAAATATGTGTTGGCATCATAGTCAAACAACATGTGCACATATTGCATAACGAGCCTCATACCCTTTGCATGTTTGAAATTACTGTCACTTAAACTAGTTACAATCCACACACATGAATCATAACCACTGTTAGAACCGTAAGGGATGCATCCACAAGCCTAAACCCAAGGTTGTTCTGACCACCAAGGTATTATAATGCATCAACTAAGCATAAATAGTGCCGCATCGCAACGATGTACTACATGATACTCATGCAAGGCATACATCAACCACAAACCACATTTAACTCATGCAATGTAACTTATCTTGCATCACTTGTAAATGTATATTGCATGCCATCGAGGTATTCCACACATGCCTTGCAAACGCACATTGCATCCAAATGTACATTCCATGTATTCCATATATGCTAGCAACCTTGTAATAATATAGTTTCAAAGCCTAGGTGCAAATCATATACATCTGCATACCAACTCAATGGCTAGTATATTCAATAGGGATCCCAATGGTAGAAATACTGTTAGCTCATAGTACCATGGATGCAAGCCAAGTACATCTGAGATCTATTATATAACCAAGTTGTCCATCACTAGGGGAGTGGAGATGTTGCCTCCCCCTTCAGCATCAGGAAATACGTTGGACCTTCTATCCTTTGGTGAACCTAAAAGAGCCGGATCCAAAATTGACTCTAATTGAGACGCATTAAGATAAAGTGCATCACTAAGGATAATCTGCCAGGTTACCCTCCTCCATCTAGTTGGATTCTTACATAGGTGAAACAATGTTGAAATTTCACCAAGAAGCACATTGAAACTTTACCTCAAGCTTTACTTACCTCAAAACCTCCACTAGGTTTTAAGACTTTTTCCTTCTTGAGCATTGCGATGCTTTATACTTTCACATTGCTACAATTCCAACTTAACTAATATGCAACATTTCATCTAGTTGACTAGTCCTTATGTGTACTTGACATGCTAGGAGCACCAGATGCATTAGACAACATTCTTATTTGTATACTTTGGACCATTGCAATGTGACTATGCATGGGAATTTCCATACTACGAACCATACCAATATATATTTTCCCATACATTGTATGTATGAATGGTTGCATTTTTCCTCATGTAGGCATTACTAGCTGCATTTTTCCTCATGACTAGCACTATGCGGAGCATTTGCATGATCAACATTAATACTAGGAGTCTCAAATATAGTGGCTGCATATATGCACTACCAAACTTGCCACTTTGTGCCCTAGCATCATGCTGTATTACCAACCATATTGGGATACTTTGGACCTTACACACTACGCATTGGTTGCTACATACCATAAGGAGTTGTGTCATACATTCTCGTATGAGGTCCTTGACCCACCATAGCATGAAAACTAGTGCCATTATCAAAGTACCTTGGCTGCTCCATCATTGCATGCATGCCATGTTGTCCAAAAAGTATTGGATTGCCACCTTCAAGTTGGCTTTGTATTTGCATCAATTGGCCCATTGGCATCATTTGCTTATGGTCACTATTCACATTTGGAACATCATGCTAGTGTGTTGGCTCTTCCTTTGGTGCATCTTGCTGTCGTGAAGCTCTTGGAGACAATTTTCTCTTTTTAACTTTGCTTCCCTCATTTAAGGGGCACAAAAAGCACATGAACTGAGAATCATTTGCCAATTGCATGAGGTGTCCTTAGTTGATCTTTAAATTGATCATCAAATTCCTCTTCCTCTAGTTGGTCGTTATCTTTAAGAGGCCTAGAAGAACCCACCTCTTGTTCAATTGTCTCATTCTCAAATTGCTGCCCATGCTACATGCATGGTCCAAGATCAAGCATTGCATTTTCCCCTTCATCATATGAATGTTCAGATTGAGAGGCATCATCCTTGCTTCATTTCATCTCACTATTTGGAGACATTCTTGCTATAATGCTCAGCTGATCACATTTTCAGCACTAGAGCAAGCTTTAGATTTCCGATGAGATACCATAGGCCCACCAATTCAAGAGAGTTGATGCTATCCCAGCAATGGAACCTTGAAACCAGCCTCCCTTCTGGAAGAGGGTGGAAATGACCCGATTTAACACTAATTACAGCAAGCATAAAATTCACATAAATTGAAAATGCAAAGTTACTACTTTATTCTTGAATTGTGGATAGCTTGTTGGCCCTAAAATTCGTGCCCCTTATGTTATCTCGTTAACTTTTATTGCAAATGGATGCAGTAGAATTGAGGTCCTCTGAACACCTCTGCTAATCGAAGTGCCACTTGCTGTGAAAACTGACAAGCAAGTCTCCACACTAATTTGCCCCTTGGTTTGCTCGAGGATCGCTTCACCCTGCTCCTTGGAAGACAAATTTAGCCCCAAATTTGATAGTGCTTGGTTGGCCTCTTGAATTTAGTTGAAATTCCTTAATATCAACTGTTGGAATTTAAGTCCTAGGCCCTCAATTCCAAGCATGCATCTTGATGTGGCTATGAAACCCTGATTTGTGCTGTAAATTAGGGTTTATAGCAAATATTTTTCAATATCTCCACCTCTGATGACTCAAATGGGTGGATTTTACTTTGATAACTTGTAAGATGGTTGGGGGATGAGAGAGAATGCTATCAAGTGAGAATTTCAGAGTTTCATTGTGAGAAACGCTGAAAAATTGTTGCTACTCTACTTAAATTGCCATGACAGCTGTCACCTATAGCTTAGGACTACCAGAAAGATTGCTGCCCCCTCCTGTATGCTGTCACTTATACTAGAAGAAATCTTGGGCTGCTGTCACATGCTCTTAGAGGGCTCCACAATGCTGTTACCTATTGTAGGAATGGTCCTTGGTGGCTGCAAATCATATGATTAGCATTTCCATGCTCTCTAACACCCTCCTTGTCAAGTGGCAAGCCTTTAATATCATTTTTCGGCATTATTCAACTTATTAAATAATTTTCAAAAGATTAATTCTAAAAATCAATTTAAAAATTATTCTAGTATCAAGAAATATAATTCCACTAGCCAATAATTAAATTGACTGGGCTAATTTGTCTTTCAAGTATCCACCAATCAATAATTAAATTGGCTAGTTAGTTATTGACCCTTAAATTGACATTAATTAATTAATTAATGCCTAGTCTCTAATGTTACCACTGACATTAGTGGCCAATAAATTGGTCTAGGCCCAAATCTCACACCGAGTGCCACCTAGTACTTTTCATATATAACTTATTACAAGTTTTGCCTTGGGTATCAATTGATATTTTGGGGTCCTAGGTCCCACAGTATGAAATAATTAACTTACACCTCACATTTGCAAGTCACATTTACACATTTGATTAACTTTTTATCAAATGTTAAGTAAAGTAATAAAATTTAATGTCCTTGTGACAACTATGCCCAACAATAAGTAATCGACTTGGAGGATACCTTTGCCCCTACCTCTTGCATTACTATCATGAGGAGTAATATTACCCTTGCTGCCCATTTTCATTGGGAGGTGCATCAGTTGGACATTAAGACGGCATTTTTCCATGGATATCTCACTGAAGAGATTTATGTTTCTCAACCTCTAGGGTTTGAAGTGAGAGGCTTGGAGCACAAAGTTTGTCATCTCTGCAAGGCCTTGATATGGGTTAAGTAAGCTCCAGGGCTTGGTATGTCCGCATAATTTCTCATCTATTGTATCTTGGATTTGAGAATAGCCCTAATGAGGCTACTCTTTACATTTGACATCAGGGATATGATTTTATTATTCTTGTACTTGATGTTGGTAACATGCTTGTCATTGGGACCAATGCTAGTCAAATTGCAGCATTTAAGGGTTATTCATAGCAAACCTTGGCTATGAGAGATTGTGGTCTACTTCACTATTACTTGGGTATCCAATGTGCCAATATTGAGAGGGGCATCTTATGAGATAGTCCAAGTATATTGGATAGGTTCTTCAACGTTTTAAATTTGAGGATTGCAAGCCCATGTCTACTTTCTTGGAGCTCAGTTTTAGATTCGTTTTTGATGATAATAACGAATCCTTAGATACTACGTCATATCAACAAGCTGTTGGATACTTGATTTATATATGTCACATGAGGCTCGATCTTTAGTTTGCTATCTCCCAATTGAGCAGATTTATACATAGGCCTTGAGTACTTCATTGGCAGGCAATGAAGCACATTTTTGGGTATCTTAAAGGCACCTAGGACCTTGGCCTTTTGTACAAGGTTGATTCTTCACTATCTTTGCATGGATATTCTAACAATGGATGGACGTTTAGATTCTCGTGTCTCTCATAGTGGCAATTGCTTCTTCTTGGGTATATCTCTTGTTTCTTGGTTTAGCAAGAAACAAACTACAGTTGCCATTTCTAGTTGTGAAGCTAAGTACAAAGCAACGTTCATAACTACTGTGGAGTGCGTTGGTTACAAATTACTTGTAGATCTTTATGTGCACGAGACATCTCCAATACTTATCTACACTAATGGCCATAGTGCTTTGGCCATTCAATGGAACCTAGTTTTCCATGCCCGCACAAAGCAACCACCTTGGGACCCATGCCAACAATTAGAGGCACTGAAGATTGAAATCAACAGTTGGAATTGGAAGAATTGCCAATGATTTCATATGCTAGGCCATCCCAGTTGATTTGAGGTGGCATTGGGCTAGTTAAGGGTCAAATTTAGACAAGTCTTGGGTGAAAATCAAGGGGTAAATTGATCAAAAGGCTTGTTGATCATTTATTACAGCAAGGGGCATTTGGATTAGTAGAGGAGATTGTAGAATCTCAGTTGTACTCCACTAATTGCAATATAAAATAAAGATATACTGCAAGGGGCACCAGTTTTGGGGGCAACAAGGTGCCCAATGTCCAAGATTGCATGGTAAAGTTTGTATTTCTAGTTATGTGAATTTTGATAAATGCTGTATTTTAGTGCATAATAATATCTTGATCACCCTTTCCAAGAAGAAAGGTTGGTTTCATGGATTTTCCATGCTATGGTGGGTCAAGGACCGCATATGAGAATGTGTGGCACGACTCCTTATGGTATGCAACACGTGCATGGTATGGAAGGCCCAATGTATTGATGTATTGGGAAAAGATTGGTAATATGCATAACTCTATGTATGGCAGGATTGGTTTGATGCATATGTCTAGAGACCAGAATGGGCTTGAATGCACGAGTAGGTCTTTCAGGCAAAGGGATCTCCTTGAAATTCACCTTCATGGTGAGCACGAACTCTGTGTTGACGTGTAACTCAACCACTTGGGATCCATTCACAAAGACCCAATCACCATGATCGGTCCACACAAGAGGCATCCCGGCAGTTATCTTTGCTTTGCTGTATGAGGGTTCGGTCCCCTTAGATTCAGCCATTTGGGTATAGGGAGTTATCTCCTCATCGCGTTCATAGGAGTGGATAGTCACTTGCGTGGCAAATGCCACCCACTTTCTTCTAATTGCGGATTTGGATTGAGGTTCGGGAGTCGACTTGGAAGTCTCATCCTTCACCTCAGGAGAGGGCGTTGAGTTCACAGGTT
This sequence comes from Lygodium microphyllum, assembly GCF_053477565.2. Taxonomy (NCBI): domain Eukaryota; kingdom Viridiplantae; phylum Streptophyta; class Polypodiopsida; order Schizaeales; family Lygodiaceae; genus Lygodium; species Lygodium microphyllum. Next base: position 118,042,525 of record NC_141159.1, read on the forward strand.
TTGCTTGTGCTTTGATATTCTTTCGCTTCTTGGAGCTCAGCTTTGCTCCTCTGTCCTGTCCGTTGCTGCAGGGGCTGTTGCTTTATTCTCTCGGCACAAGGAGATTGCTGGATCACCTTCATTTGCATTGGGGATGGCCGTTTGTTTAGTCTCGTGGCTCCGTGAGTCCTCTGCTGCGCGACTATGAAGCCTTGCAGTCTCAAGGGTGGCCGTTTGTTTAGACTCCTGGCTCAAGGAGTTCTTTCTTCTTGAGATCTTTGATGGGGACACAGGGTGGGTGGCCTTTTGTTTATCCTCCCGGCACAAGGAGCTTGCTTGGTTTCCATCATTGGCATGGGGGTTTCGTGTTTCTTTATTCTCCCGGTGCAAGGAGTCTTCTCGGGTCTCCTTTTTGAAGTTGGCTGTTTGTTTATTCTCCCGGCTCAAGGAGTTTTCTCGGGTCTCTGCATAGGATTTGGCCATTTGTTTATCCTCCCGGCTCAAGGAGTCTTCACGGGTGATCGCTTCAGGGTCGGCCATTGGTTTACCCTCCCGACGACTCAAGGAGTCTTGTTTCCCCTATGCATCATGAGTAAGAGTTATTTTATGGTGGACCTCATAACCACGTGCCCGGCCTTGTCGAAAAGGTTGGGGCGGCATTGCGTGCGAAGTGGTCACGAGAGCTCAAACCAGGCTCCGTGCCATGTTGGGTGTCATCTCCACGCAAGCTCGAACCCGGCTCCGTTCGGACCTGCGTCTTCATCGTTTCTTGGGCCTCAGCCCATCTCAGCATGACCATAGCCCTTGCGGCCTTCTTGGAAAAAGTAGAGGCACTTGGCGTCTTGATCACTTGACTCCGCAAAGTCTCCTGTGTAGTCGCTTAATAAATCGTCACTCGAGCTCGAACCCGATTGAGTGCGATGGGGGGAAGTCGGGGTCGACGGGTCACCTATTTTTGAGTTTGAGGGAGTATGTTGACCTTTTGGGACACTAAACTCGGCATGACGCTGGCGGCAATCTCCCCACTGTAATCCCTTGCAATCCCTCTCTTGAGGGTGCTCTCATAGGTCCAGGGTATCTCAATCTCCCGCTTCACTGAGGTGGTCGCACCATTTTTCAATACTAGCATTCAGATTTTTCAAGTTGGCATGATTCCATGCGAGGTTGCTAGTAACCTCATCGATGCGCTAGGTCCGATAGCACCGTCCTAAGGGGCTTTTCACTACCTTTGAGTAGATCCACCTTGGTTTGCCCTATTTCTCTTCTTTGAGGATCCAACGTCATGTTATCTACTAGGGGCTACCTCTTGTTGGCTTACATCCATTTGATCTTGTCTTTTAGCATAGGAGCTTTAGACTTTCTCACAAGGGCCGTTTTTCTTAGACCATGCTCGACCTCTCGGTGGCCAGCGCGCACTTGCCGCGGAGTTTACTCTGATACAAAGTGTGATGAACTCGCCATGGATCCGTCTAGGGGTAGGGGGGACCCACCCCGCAGAACCCGCCTCATGGGGTATTACCCACCACTCGGCATGACCACAAGCACGCGGAAGCGTATCATGACACGACATGAGGATACAACAAGTGAAAGAGGCTTAAAAACGGAGGCCACTCTTGAGGGCATGAAGTTGTATTACACGATGGCATGAAGGCTTGGAAGCTTTTTACAAGGTGCCAAAGGCGCAAGGGATAGGTTTCACGGGCAAGGGTTGGCGCTATCGATATGCATTGCAACACGGCGACTTGACACTGTGAGTGAGGGAAGGGCTTGAGCGGCTCACATCCCTCATATTGTATGCATGTAGTGATTGATTTACATGCTAAAATGATCACTGTTTAGCAAAAGGGTGAGACCCATACTTTGGATGTAAAGCTGAAAGGGAAGTCTGTTTCTATTGTATTGGCTCTTGCCATTTTCAAAATAACAAAAAATCACCTTTGAATGTACTTTGGTTTTACTAATGATAACGTTGATAATGAAAATATTGAGAACATGTCAAAGTTGGAGAAGGAACACATTTCATTTTTGAAAATGTATGCTGATTCTACGACATGTGCTGCCGGGAAGGCTAGAAGATCATGGCAAAGATCTTATTCCTCATAATGGCCTACCTAATGAGCCACCCTACAAGGTCAGTGCAGCCTTGTAGGAGGAGATTATGAGCTAAGTGAATGAGCTACTAGAAAGAGGGCTGATTCATCCTAGCTCTTCAACGTTTGATTCTTTGGTACTTTTGTTTCAAAGAAAGGATGATTCATGGTGTATGTTCCTTGACTATTGTGCGTTGAATAAAATCACGATAAAGAATGCGTTTTTGATCCCTTGGATTGATGATATTATGGATAGATTGTAGGGGGCAGCCATATTTAGCCGTATAGATTTGAAAAGTGGGTATCATCAGATACGCATCAGACTGAAAGATCTAAGTAAGATTGCTTTAAGGACATCTTTTGGGTTGTATGAGTTTCTTATCATGCCTTTTGGACTTATGAATGTTCTTTCCACTTTCAATTGGATGATGGATTGTGTCTTTAGGCCACATACAGGATTTTGGGCACCTTATTTGATGACACGATTGTCTACTCAAAGAATGAAGCAGAGCATAGAAAGCACTTGGACATTGTGTTCAATGAACTGTGTGAGCCTAGATTGGTTATTAATGACAAGAAAAGTGAATTCTCTTTGTATGAGATTTACATTTTGGGGCATGTTGTTTTAGTTGATGGTATTCGTATAGACCTAAAAAAGGTTGAGGCAAGACTCTCATGGCCACATTTGAGAGGTGTACGAGAACTGTAGTTTCATAGAGCTATGCTCTTACTAGGGAAAGTTTGCGCACAACTTTACTGAAATTGCATCTGCATTGCATGCTTTACAAAAGAAGAATGCACCATTTAGATGGATAGTAGTGGAAATTTCAGCATTTGACAAGTTTAAGGAAAAGATGACTTTGGATCTTGTGTTTGTGTTACCCAATTTGAGGAAGTCATTTGGTCCAGTGTGATGCACGTGGGAAGAGCATTGGGACTGTTCTAATGTAGAATGGCCGAGTTGTGACTTATGTGAGCTGTCTTCTACATAGTGCAGAGAGAAATTTGCAGGTCTATTAGAAAGAGCTCTTAGTTGTAATTCATGCTCTATCTACATGGAAACATTATTTGTTAGGGGCTGATTTGACAATGCAAATAGATCATCAGAGAATGAGATACTTTTTGAGGTAGATGAATTTGTCATAGAAGCATATAGGATAGACAAACTCTCCCTGTTTTATTTTTCAGATTGTACACATTGATGGAAAATAGAATGTTGTGGCTGAAGCATTGTTCGGTAAGCCTCACATATTAGTGGTTATTATGGTTTTCCACACTGAGCTAGATGCCATGAAGGACTAGTATGTTGCTGATTCGGATTTTGTTAATGTGTACGATCAGCTTTGCAATGGCTAGAGGCATGAGCACTTTGTGCTTAGAGTTGGTTTTGTGATGATACATGGATGATTGTGCAACACAGAGCAACTGAGGCCTAGGGTGATGATTGAGAGTCATTCTCCTCCTCATGGAGGGGATAAGAGGGATTGATGCCATAATCAAGGCAATGGAGCATTTCTTTTTTTGGCGAGCTTTGAGGCATGATGTAGAGCGGTTTTTCAGGACATGCATCATATGCCAGAAAGTGAAGTATGATAGGTAAAAGATGTTGGGTTTGTTGTTGTCCTTGTCTATTCTAGACAAGGCTTGGTAGAGCATTGCTATCGACTTTATCTTTGAGCTTCCTAGGACACCTACAGGGAATGATGGGATATGGGCTATCATTTGTAGGTTTAGGAAATAGGCCCATTTCATTCTAGTAAGGAAGAAGATAAAAACTGATCATGTGACATGCTTATTTTTGCAAGGTATAAGTACCATGGTATACTAGAGTCGATCGTCAACGATTGAGATCCTTTGATGACAAGTTTATGACACACTTATTTTTGCAAGATGTAAGTACCATGGTATGCGAGAGTTGATCGTCAGTGATTGAGATCCTTGGATGACAAGTTTATTTTGGGAGGGGCTGTTGGGACTATGGGTATCATGTTGAAATTCTATAATCCCTTTATCGGCAAATAGTTGCTGAGTCTGAAGAGGCAAATTCCACAGTGCTGGATCTTTTGAGGTGCTATGTATCTGAGTATAAGACATAGTTGGAGCAGTACTTGCCTTTGGTAGAGTTTACATAGAATAACATGGTGGATAGTTCCAATGGCAAAGTTCCATTTGAGGTTGTTGAGGGTAGCAAGAAGGTACAACCTATCTTGCATAGTAAGGATAAGATGTTTGAGGTTGATGACTATGTGGAAAGCTTGGATGCAACCTATGCAAAGATAAAGTATGCACTTTAGAGATCTCAGGAAAAGCAAAAGAAAGTAGTTGATCGCCATAGACGTGCTTCACACTTTGATGATGTTGATTTTGTACTATTGCATTTTGAAAAGACAAGGGTAAAAAAGATGACAGATGGAGATGTGATAAACCTTTTGTATATCAATTGTTACCAAGACATATTGGCTCAACGATTCCAAATTAATTTGATGCTTATGTACTTTGAAAGGCGATTTGTATTATTTAAGTGTTTCAAAATATGATTAAATGTGTATCTTTGTATTTAAGGGTGGCCAGCGCCCAATATGCCTTGTAATTATACTTGGGTTGTCATTGATGAGATGCCCAAGAAAAATTAAAAGTTAAGTTGGGCAATTAGATTGACCAGAAAGCTCAAATGACTAAGGCTTTTACACTTAGATAGTCACATTGACTAGAAGCCTATATAATGAGTGGTTTTAGAAAGTGAAACCAGATACTCATGATTGAAGAAACAAACTATGAACTAGTGACCTATATAATAAAGCTCTCCAAAAGCTAAATTTGCAACTCCTAAAATTTAGGAGGTTGGTAATTTTGGAAGTTTCTCAAATGGAAATTTTGTTCGCGACAAAGGCTTCGAAATTTTGCAAGGAACAATTTTGACTTCAGTAGCTATCTCAAAATTTTAACCATTTGAGAGATTTTTAGAGTAGAAGGTTTGAAAGCTTTTTTCTCTAGAAAAGTGACATGTGGTATTTAGAAGAGGACATGTGTCTTTTTGAAGAGACAAAGTTTCTCTACACTTGTCATTTTTAACAGACACTTGTTATCTTGCACACGTTGTGCTAGCAAGTATTTCACGAAAATAGTCCCAAGGCCCTGAGGAGAGAGTGGGAGTCAAAGGCAAAAGTTGTTAGAAGTTATGTCACCTAGGTGAATGTTGGTGTTAGTTTGGCCCTAGGATAATTAATTGGCCTATAAGTGTCAGTGGTGACACTAGGGTTTAGGCATTAATAAATTAATTAATGCCTGTTCATGGGTCAATTAAGGCTTGGGACCACTTGGGGCTGCAAATGGCATAGGCAATTACTTTGTGGATGGGCATATCTAATTTTGGGCAGGCTCAAATAGGGCTGAATTAATTTTCAGATAGGGCTGAATTAATTTTCAGAATTAATTAGTTTTGAAAATTAATTATGTGGCTGAGAACAGCTGGAATATGGATAAAGAAGGCTGCCACTTGGCAAAACTTCCCATGCAAGAGGGGAGAGGCTGTTTGGGGGTGGTTGGAGCCTCATTCTGTGGATGTAAGGAGAGAGAGAGAGAGAGAGAGAGAGAGAGAGAGCTGCTGATCATCTGTAGGCTGGCAACTGCAAAAAATATGCTACCAACAGCAGATGACAGCATTTATGACCTTCCTAGGAGCAGGCGACAGCAGCCATGGGCTGGTGACAGCATTCTCCAAGCCTTTTGACAATAGGTGACAATTTCTGAGCAGTCTTTGACAAGGCAGTAGCCATTTTCAAGGTTTTCCCATGATGAAATTCAGAAATTCATCTTTCTACAACATTCTCTTACCTTCTGTAGCCTATGCTCTGATATTCTTAGCCATTTGGAGTAGATCTCAACCGGATCCGGTGGACAACAGAGGAATTTCTGCTTTGAACCCTAGTTTTTAGTAAGAATTGGGCTTTTGCAGCTACCTTGGGACCTGTGCCAGCAATAAGAGGCATTGAAGACTGAAATCAATAGCTGAAATTGGAAAAATTGCGGATGATTTCATATGCTAGTCCATCCCAATTGATTTGGGGCAGCATTGGGCTAGTTAAGGGTCATATTTAGACAAGTCTTGGGTGAAAATCAAGGGGCAAATTGATCAAAAGGCTTGCTGATCATTTACGATAAAAAGGGGCATTTGGATCAACGGAGGAGATTGTAGAAGTTTGGTTGTCCTCCATCCAATTGCAATATAAGATAAAGAAATACTGCGAGGGGTGCCAGTGTTGGGGCCAATCGGGGTGTCGAAGGTCTAAGATTGCATGGTAAAATTTGTATTTTGAGTGTGTGAATTTCTTAAATGCTGTAATTAAGTACACAATCAGGTCTTCACCACCACCTCATCAAATAAGGAAGGTTGGTTTCATATATGGCCTATCACATTCTCATACAATGCATAGATGCTGGATAACATACACTTTGTCACACTAACTGTTGCAATCTTTGCATGAAATATGCTCGAGGTATTGTATTGAATGTCTTACAGGAGTATAGTGGATTTTCTTGCTTGGAGTCCAATATTCCTCAATGATTGCTTTGAGTTTGAGGATGTGATCCAATGTGGTGTGTCCATGCCAAAGACTAGCCTATGTATTTGTATCATTCCTCTCCGCCATGTGCTAAGTTGATGTTACAATATGGATCCGTATATTTTGGCCGATGTGTGGCCAACCATGATGGTTCTGGAGTTGTTATTGTTGGATTTGACTCATGCCTATGCTCACAGAGGAATGTCGATGATCTTCAGTAGGACATTGGGGCACTTTTTACTCTCCGTAGTACAAGAGGTTTTTTTCCCCTGGATTTATTTCTTTTATTTTATGTGCTTGTGTTACACAGTTTTAGGCACTTACCGTGTTTCACACTCTTCGGGTGTGAATACTCTCTTACAACCCTAAGGTTTAAGGGTTGTACTTTATACTTGCACCTTACACTTTAGACTATTTTGCATTGGGTATCGTGCTCTAACACTCTACACCATGAACTGTACCTTAAGTCTGAGCTTCGATTTGTACTTCCTCTCACATTTGGTATCCGAGCTTAGCTTCAGCTTAGCTTAGCTCTCGGCTACCATCGTTAGTAGCTCCTCAATCTTCATCAGTAGCTCCGTTGCTAGCTGACCCACTAGCTCATAGCTCTAGCTTCTTCCAGCTGGTCCATTGGTCTCCGTAGCCCTCCTGGCTAGTACCGCTAGGAACTCCAGTACTGCCAAGACTCCAGAGCGCCTGTAGCGCTCCATAAGTAGCACGTTTGCCTAGAAGCACCCAGTTTGCCAGGCTCGTCACCTGAGCAGGCTGTGTTGAGAAACCCTTCACCCTTCACCCTTCACTTGTAGTTTGCATTTTTGCGTTTCTACGTTTTGCGTTTAGGATTTGCAACCCCAAAAAGGAGCGCCATCCTAGACTGACTATGCCTATTTATAGGCGACTCTCTCATCCATTCCTTATGGTTGTTTCATTCAGTTCGTCACTCTTCTCTCTAGCCTCTCCACTACCCTTACGCCCCTTCAAGAGAACATTGTGGTTCTTGGTTCGTGGCTGTCTTTATTATCTTCCTTGTGCTACGATACCCTTGTTCCCTTGTATCACATTCACTCCATGATTCAGATCTTCATTATTCCATTCATCAGAGTTTCTTCTCTCTTCTCTTCTCTTCTCCATGTTTGTGGAGTTCACTTCGTGTTCCTCCCCATAAACTCTACTGTCTTGCTAGTACGTCATCTTTTGACATGGTATTAGAGCTAGATTTGCTCAAACACTGGTAAAGATCCTCCACTCCAGTGACGGCAAAGACCGGTGGCGGGTTTGGCATCCACTTCTCTTCGTCTTCTGGTGTATTAGAATCTCGTTTTTGTTGGTTTCAGGTGTTTTCAGCTTGCTGCTCACATCCCTTTCGCAGAGGACATCGCAGTATCAACCGTCCCTTGTTGTCATCTACAGTGTGGCGCATGTTTCCAGCCTTCCACCTGTAGTTTGCAGCTGTTTAGAGGAGAGCAACTGTTGTTGATCACTCTCCATTCAGAAAACAATCTTGTTTTTGCAGATTTGAGGTATTTCAACTTACTCTTGGATACGGAAGATATCGTGGTCCAAGTTGGCCATTGCTGTCTACAACAGTTTAGCACTTGTTTCGAGCCTATCACACACTGTTCGGAGTTGATTTTAGCATGCGGATTGCTATTGCTTGTTTTTCCTACGTTTTTAGTATTTCTTTCTCCTCACCTGTGTTTTTCTATTGGTTGCAACCTCTTACTGCTGGTCGCATCCTCCTCCCATTGGTAGCTCACTTCCAACCCTTCCACTGCCCTCCCACCCCTTGCGGTGGACATTGTGGTTTGTACTTCACACTGCCCTCACACCCCTTGAGGCGGACATTGCGGTTCGTGGTTCGTGGTTCGTGGCTGACCTCTTCCTTCTTCAGCAAGGCACACTGGTACCCATGGCTTCTTTATCAACAGATGATCAGACTATTGGGTGCTCCTTCTGTGGAATCATCGGACACACCACCGATGCTTGTCGACTTCAACCTTTGCTTCCCATCCCCGGAGCAGATGCATCTACATCTACTGCGACTTCAGAGGGGACTCCTATTCCTCCAGTTTCAAAGGGGATCCCCACCCCTCTCTCAATCCTTCGCAGACCCTGGCGGAGGCCTTTACCTTCTTCTTCTACCCTTGGATGGGTGGTTTTCTTCCAATGGTCATCTCATCTATTAATACCCAGGATCTCGAGGATCTACCTAGATTGGGGCCTTGGAGGTTCAACCGCGACTTGGTGACGAGGCCTTCGTATTCCTTCTTGCATGGATGCACGGAGCTAGTGGCTTCTCTCCTAAGGTTGAGTTTTGGGTTTTCTAGTTCGCACTGTCTACTGTTCTTTACTACATGTTACCTTTCAAGTGGAAATCTTGGATCTTAGGGATCCTCTACATCTTCTTCCTTCTCTTCTTCTTGCCTTGGTCACTTGGTCAGCATGGAGCCAACTCCCGAGATCGAGTACGGGCATATCTTTATGGTTCTCGGCACCACACAAAGTCCGACATTCCTCCTATTTATTGCATGTTTTCATCATCTTTGTACTAGGGTGCTTAGGCAAGTGAACAATTTCCCCATGAGGGACATTGTCCAAGTGGCACTTGCTGCATGAGCATTATTCAGCATGTAGCATTCCATGTCCACCTCACTCTTCTCCTTTCCCTTTTTGGGCCTGAGAGGGGGTGTTGAGAAACCCTTCACCCTTCACCTGCAGTTTGGGTTTTTGTGTTTCTGCGTTTTGCGTTTAGGGTTTGCAGCCCCAAAAAGGGCCGCCATCCTAGACTGACTATACCTGTTTACGGTTGATTCATTTAGTCCGCCACCTCTTCTCTCTAGTCTCTCCACTACCCTCACACCCCTTCAGAGGGACATTGCGATTCTTGGTTCGTCGCTGTCTTCATCATCTTCCTTGTGTTACAACACCCTTGTTTCCTTTTATCACATTCACTCCATGATTCAGATCTTCATCATTCCGTTCATCAGAGTTTCTTCTCTCTTCTCTTTTCTTCTCCATGTTTGCTGAGTCCACTCCGTGTTCCTCCTTGCAAACCCTATTGTCTCGCTGGTATGTCATCTTTTGACAAGCGGCGCCTTTGCGTGCAGTGCCCCTTGTTTGTTTCGCCTCCAATCCTAGTCTTGTCGCGGCCCCGCCCAGACCACTTGCACCAGTATAGATACCCGTCAGCTTTGGTCCAGTGAGCTGCTGCCCGCTTGTCTTACTTATTTCGCCTCATCTGTATGCCACCTGCACCTCTGTTTTTTGGTTCGCCAGAGCTGAGCCGCCAGAGGTCTCCCTACCAGTTTTTGTTGATGTAGCTTGGTCTGCACCGCCTTTAGTCACCTCCATGACCAACTCAGTCCGTATAAGAGGTAACAAACGGGCAAAATTTATCAAAATTTTATTGACATTTAATTCTTCGGAAGGGACTTTTTGCCTAGGCATGCAATCTCAGTTCCAACGTGTGTGGCTTGGACATAATTACTGCAGATATTTTGTGCATTTTGGGCTAGACGTTTGGGGCTTTTGCAGTCAGCTTAGTGTATGAGAAATGTAAATCTATGTCAGTCTGCAATAGACCGATTTCGTGCATTTTGGGATGATAAATTTTGGGACTTTTGTATTTTCAGTTCTGCTGAGCACTTATTGCACCTTGGACATCGTGCATTTGAGACAGTTAATGCCAGAGTGTGATTGAATTTGCTAATTATAGCAAAGTACTTGCTGTAATTTTTGAAAATTTTGAGATTTCCAGGTTGGTCCAGCTTGAGATATTGCTCTTTTGCTCTCTGATCAATGACATTTATCATGGCAAATCAGAGAGGTGATGTATTTACATATGTATCCAAGGAGGATAGGTTGGATGGCAACAACTATTCCCTCTGGTCCTTCATGATAAAGAATGTGCTGATTGCAAAGAATCTTTGGGATGATGTCAGCAGTGAAGAAGTTAGGCCCGGAGTTGTGGCTCTTGCTACTCCTCCAGGAGGATGTGGATAATTTTCAACTCAGCCTGTTCAGCCTGCTCCAGCTCAGCCACTTCCCCAGAGATCAGCAGCACAAAAGGCATGGGATACGTGGGATGCAAAAGCTTTGTTGCTGATTGCATTGGCAGTTTAGTGGTCTATCATTCCTCACATTCGGTCTGCAGGAGCTTCATGAGAAGCATGGCTGACCTTAGAGCAGATGTTTGCTAGAAAGAATGAGAGAGACATCTCTTTCCTGAAGAAAGAGCTTGAGGCTGTGAAGATGGATGAGGGTGATTCTATGCAAGATCATCTAAATAAAATTTAGGACTTGCGTGAGCAGCTTATGAATGTAGATGAGTATTACTTAGATGCGCACTTGATATCTACTACCCTGAATTCATTGCTGCCCTCGTACTTGGCCTTTCATACGGCCTTGAACCTCACCATGAGGATTTCCCCATAGCCACTTACTTTCCTTCAGTTGCTCAGTTTGCTCTTAGAGAAAGAGCAGGCATGAAAGAACAGTGGTGTGGATGTTATAGACTCTGAGCAGACTTTTATGGCAAGGTAGAAGGGCAAGGGCAGCCAAGCAAAAAATGCTTCGCAGAGCTTTAGGACTTCAGACACTTGAAAGGGCAGCAAGAAACAGGGGGACATGCATGCCAAGAAGGGCAAGTGCCACTATTGCAAGAAGCCAGGACACTATAACACTGAATCTAGAAAGCACATAGCCAAGGAGAAAAAGAAGTCAGGGATGTCTGTTTCTCATGCAGCTTCTACTGCCATTGAGTCCGCATCCTTTGTTGTAGACAAGAACTATTGTTTTTACACATGTAGTTATGACTCTGCTTGGGCTGATAGAGCATTTAGCTCTACTGAGGATGTGAGCATATGGTTTTTGTGGTAGTGGTGCTTCCAAGCACATCACATCTCGCAGAGATTTGTTTGCTTCTGTTATTGCAGCCCCAGTTAGCAAGTCTGTGTACAATGTGCCAACAATGCACCATACCCTGTTTATTCTCCGCTTGCAGGATGCCTTGTTTGTGTCAGGCATAAATAAGAATTTGTTATCTATTTCTTCTTTGGCCAGGTGTGGCTTGTAGGTCACCTTTGATGATGACAGATGTATGGTGAGAGAGAAGGAACACACGACTTTGGTTCTGATTGGCACTCTATGTCTTGGATTAAATGAGTTGGATGCTTTTTTAGTTGATTAGTTAGTCTATCTAGCATCCACTCTCACTCCTACTATGTCACGTGCGGAGTTATTGTATGCTCACATGGGGTATGTAAACTATGGTAGCTTAAAGCTTATGCAATGTACACACATGCTTGATGGTTTATCTCTCTTGGAGAGACCTCTTGAGCATATATGCGAGGGAAGTATTTTGGGGAAAATGCATCGTTTTTCATTTTCCTGTGATGTTGCTTTTAGGGCAACTGCCAGATTACAGATTGTGCACTTACATGTACGTGGCCCTATGCAAACAAAGTCATTGGGTGGCTATTACTATTTTGTCACTTTCATTGATGACTTTACTCGTTTTTGTTGGGTCTACTCTTTGGTGAAAAAGTCCGAAGTGTATGATGCATTTTTGGCTTTTGTAGCACTTGTTGAAAATCAATTTGGCTGTAGGGTAAAGACTCTCCATTCACACTGAGGGGGGGAATACATATTCTCTATGCTGAATTCTTTTTTGAAGTAGAAGGGCATTGTTCATTAGTACACTATTGTTTATACTCCATAGCAGAATGGGGTTGCAGAGAGGAAGAATTGGTCACTCATGGAGATGGCCAAATGTATGCTGAAAGCAAAGAGCTTGCCAGAGTTTTTGGATGGAAGCAGTTATGTGTGCTTGGCATGTCTTGAATAGGTGCCCACCGAGGCATTAAAGAATGTCACGCCTTGTGAGGCTTGGAACAACCGGAAACCTTCTGTTGGGCATTCTCATACTTATGGGTGTCTTGCATATGCACACATTCCCAAGATACTCAGGAAGAAGTTGGATAACAAGGCTGTTAAATGCATTTTTGTGGGGTACAACAGTGAGAGCAAAGGATATAGATTATATGATCCTATCTCTAAAAAGGTTTGTCAGTAGGGATGTTGTTTTTGATAAAAAATCAGAATTATCCCTTGCTGGTTTTGACACATATTAGGCTGCCAATGATGTATTTGAAGGGCTGCTGCCCATTTCTTTCGATGATACAGCTGGAGCTTCAGCAAGTGAACTTAATGTTCAGCCAGCTGCTCCATTGGGTAATTCAGAAAATTAGCCCATGGCTGATCTGAATATTCAGCAAAGTGCTGAATTTGAAATTCAGCAAGAGCTTGTACATAGTTAGGAGGCTAGGCAGATGCCTAAATGGTATTTGTAGACTATGAAAGATAGTCATCTGGATGCCTCTATTGCTGGTCGTACTAGAAGACAAGCTCGTATGCATGATGGTGCACATACCATGGAGTTTGTTGTGGCAGCAAATACATATGATAATGAGGGGCTTGGATGTTTTGAGGATGCACAACATAGTGTGCATTGGATGGCAGTAATGCAAGCTCTCTTTGATAACATCATAAAGAATCAAACATGGGATTTAGTGTCTTTGCCTGTTGGGAAGAAAGCCATTGGTACAAAGTGGGTCTATAAGCTGAAAAGGAATGCAGATGGACCCATTGACAAATATAAGGCCATGCTTGTGGCCAAGGGCTACGTACTGAAGAAAGGCATTGACTATGAGGAGACATTTGCTCCTACATCCTGCATGAGTACCCCATTAGGTCTATGGTTACTTTGGCTGCCCATTATGGATGGACTGTGCATTAGGTTGATATAAAGATTGCATTTTTGCATGGGGAATTTCAAGAAGAAGTGTATGTATAGCAGTCCATTGGTTTTGCAGTTGAGGGATCCGACAACTTGGTCTACAAACTGAAGAAGGCTTTATATGGTTTGAAACAAGCTACTTGAGCTTGGTATGCAAAGATTGATGCTTTTTCACTCAGCCAAGGGGTTCATAAACAACTCATCAAAGTCTATCCTTTACGTATGTAAAGAGGGGGGATCCTTGCTGGTCTTATGTCCATATGTTGATGATCTTTTGCTTACAGGGACACATGCTGATCAGATTTCAGCAAGCAAACAAAATTTGCAGCAAACTTTTGAGATGTTAGATTTGGGGCCTTTACACTATTACTTGGGCGTCTATTTCATTCATGATGCTAGAGGCATTGGACTCTCACAGTCGAGATACATTGGTAAACTTCTTGAGAGGTTTGGCTTAAAAGTTTGCAAGTCAGTTTGTACACCAATGGAACCTGAACTGAAGGCGTCATTGCATGATGAGAGTGACTTATTTGATATCCATACATATGCTCCAGCAGTTGGATGTCTTATTTATCTATGCAACGAAAGGCCAGTCATACAGTTTGCAATTTCAGCCATGAGCAAATATATGCATTAGCCATGCATGTCATATTGGCAAGCTGTCAAGCATGTTTTTCGTTACTTGCACGGTACTAGGACTCTTGGATTGCTCTATGCCAAGGGGGGACCACTGCACTTGCATGCTTACAGTGATTCTAATTGGGCTGGTGATTATGATTCTCATCACTCCACTAGTGGTAATTGTTTCTTTCTTGGCGCATCGTGCATCTCTTGGCTTAGCAAGAAACAATCCACTGTTGCCACATCGTCATGTGAAGCTGAATACAAGGTAGCTTTCACTACCACAGTTGAATGTGTATGGCTTAGACGATTGTTAGCTGATTTGGATGTATTTGTCATAGAGTCTACTCCTTTCTTCATCGATAGTCAGAGTGCCATTGCAGTGGCATGGAACCCAGTGTTTTATGCACACACGAAACACATTGAGATCCATTATCACTTTGTCAGAAAGAGGCTACATGCATGTGATATCAGCCTTGTCTACTGTCCTATCACCAATAATGTGGCAGACATCTTCACCAAAGCTCTTTGTAGTGACAAATTCGAAGCATTTTGCAATGCTTTAAACTTGATCTCCTTTGGTGGATGACCCTTGTACCTTGATCACTCTTCACTCGAGGGGGATTTGTTGGGTTTGATTCACGCCTATGTTCACAGAGGAGTGTCGATGTTCTTCAGTAGGACACTGGGGTACTTTTTGCTCTCTGTACGAGAGGTTTTTTCCCCTAGATTTATTTCTTTTACTTTATGTGCCTATGTTACAGAGTTTTAGGCACTATTGTGTTTCACACTCTTCGGGTGTGAACACTCTCTTACAACTCTAAGGTTGAAGGGTTGTACTTTGTACTTGTAGCTTACACTTTAGACTGGGTGTCATGCTCTCACACTCTACATTATGAACTGTACTCCCAACTGAGCTTTGATCTGTGCTTCCTCTCACAGTTATGGATCAAAGGATCACTACTTTTAAATAGTGGAACTATGGTATGGTTTAACAAATCTTAGGGAATACCTCACAAACCACCTTATTAACCGTTTGTGCTAGTATGCTGCACACATGTGAGAAGTGATTTGCTGTACCATACCATCTTCATCTTGTGCCTTTCCATTTTGCAATTCATAAATTGCCTCTTTGACCATCTTATCGGTGAAAAATGCACATTATTTTGGCTTGTAGACTTGTGGAGGCTATATGGGTGTCTGTCCTTGTATATCATATAGTTGTCTCCCATAATGCAACCAAACATCAAGTGATAGAATATATATAGGGGGTTTCTTTCATGAAACATTCTTCATGCTCTTTTGGTGTCCTGTCCCAAGAATAGCCGATATATTTTTGTTTCAAGCTTTTCCAAGCAAGCACATTTCTTCTTCCATATGAGGTGTTTGAAAAGTGTGCTTGCTTAGCCATGTGTTCAAATGCCTAAATCCGTTTCCTTCTGTAGGCATGTGCTAGTTCTTTGTAGTCATGATCATACCACCCATTTTGGGGGATTATAGAGCGTGGAGGTTTGCTTTATGATATGGTGTATGGGAATGCATACATTACTAAAGTATGTAGAGCTTTTGCCAAGTCTCTTGTGCATTCTTCTAACGATTTGTCCTTAGCTAGCATTTTTATATTGTCATGCATAGATCCACTATATACGTGTGAGGTCTTCTATGTAAAGTGGTATCGGCGGTGCCTAGGGAGGTATGATAATGTGTCTCTAATGCATCCAGAGTAGAGTGAGAAGGTTAAGATGGCATGGCCTGCTGCTATTCCAATGGGACACCTCAAGATCTCAAAATTTGTAATGTGTGGTATGAGTGTTGGTGATCCCATCAAATAATCCATTGTACTCGCCCCTTATTTGTGTTCTCAGCATGTTGAGGCATTTGATCTTGGCTAGCATGAGAGGCCATTGAAAATGGCTAATGCATGTACAGTGCCCAGAGCTAGTAAGTGTGTTCCGTAGGTGTTTACTTCTTTATCTAGGGACATCCTATGTAGACCCACCTCTTCTACATGAGTTTCCTTGAACATGGCATCATCCTATATAAAAAAGTCACTTACCTAGCCCCAATTTGCGCATTAATGTCTTGTACTAATAGTACATCTTCCAAGATGGCATATTTGATGATATGTTCGTACAATACATCAAGTGATGATTCATCCTGTGATGCATATCTTGAGTTTGGAGGGGAAAAATAGCATATAGCAATGAAAATATCATGTGGTCTATTTGTGTGTATCCTAACCCACATCTATTGTGTATCTTTTTCTTTCCGTGTTAGTTGGATGATATCTCTGAGACCTTCATGAAAGAGTGTGGCCATGCCCCTAGAACCCCTAGTGCGTCCAGGCTTTCTAGCCTGTGTGTGTAATACGCTCTCGCATATGTACCCAGGAATGTTCGGCAATTTACCCCCTCTACATTGATGTTTTTGGGTATACATAGCTATGCCCAAATTTTGAAAATTATCCTCAAAATATCTAGTATCTAGGCATAATGCTCCATTGCAATTCCATACTAACATCCTAAGTATCTCATAGGCCACACCATCATTGTGGGCCGGTGTTTTGTAATAATCACTTTGCCATCCCTATAAGTATTTCCTTTCTTTTGTGCCTCCGATATGTTAGGGATGCTTTCCCTTCTATGTTCTAGTTGGGTGTGTGTCAAATCCTCATTGCGGTATATCTTTTCCCCTTTTAGAGTGCCTTGTTTTGTGAGGAAAGCTCTCTTCTTATCCAAATTCTCAAATTTCAGCATGAGAATATGCCCTCTGTTATCCCTTGGGTCCTTAACTTTCTTGGTCCATCCCACTACATGGATTCGGAGTGCCTAACTCGTTCATCTTGCTTCTTCTTCTATGGTTGCATTCATTGATTCTATTTGTTTGCATGTCTCCTCTTGTTCTTTCTTGCTACCTCAATTCATTGGGCATTTGTTTCATGCCTGTAATTCTTTGAATAATTGTCATATTCAGCTTCAAGTATTTGTTGTTCTTAATTTTCTTGAAACATTAAGTCTTGAAAATAAGAAAATAGTATAATTGTTGAGCATACTATGTTGTTTGGGGCATTTATAGAAAGTGAGCGTAGTCAAAACAAAAGGTGTGTTTGGGGTGGGGGGTGCGGTTTTACAGAGAGACACACAACTAGTGAAATTGACCTTGCGCACTTGGTGACCATACAAATTGACTGTCAACGGTCAAAGTCCTCAAAACTCTGTCTGCATTTGAGGAAGCATTATGGAAAAGGCACAAGTGCATTGGAACAAGTTGAATACTCACATAAACTCTTTCATATTTCTCTCTTGCACACCATTGGTCATGACTCATTGTGCATATGGAGCATATGATAGGTGGCAAGTATTTATGGCGGCACAGGGAGCAGCTCTACAACAGGACGTCACCCATGATGAGGGTATAGATGTAGACCATGGATGCCATCAAGTTTGCATCCATGAAAGATCACAACAACAAGCTGCAGTAGCTGCAGATGGAGACCCTGAATTCAAGGAAGATGATATACTCTGAAGACATTGCTGTTACCTTATTGGTGCAGCTACCCCCTGGATAGAGTGGTTTCTATTCTTCTTTGATCACTTCCAGATGGGTTGATACAATCACATGGGAGGAGTTGGTGCCCATTGTGTTGGATCATGACGACTGTTTTGAGCTACAATCTCTATAGAAGGGGAACTTAGAGACTGTGACAGGCTAAAACACAAATTCAAAAAAGAAGGGAAGGAGAAGAAGGATGATAAATCCAAGGAGGAATCGACGTTTCACAAGTGTGGCAAAACATGCCATTGAGAGAAGGATTGCCCGGACAAGGACAATGCAATAGATTCGTAGAACCAGACATTCATAAAAGTAAGATGGTTCAGATTGTTATGAACTCTTGGGTCTTGAACATGGTCACCTTTTCTTTTAGAAGTCATTTATTTTTATCCTAATTTCATGAAGAGTCTTGCCTAAAGATTAAAGCCCTATATTCTCAAGCAGCTCTCTTGCAGCAAATCAGTCTCTGGCTTATTGGTTGTATCTTCAGATTGCTGGATTTGAATCAACCAAACAGTCCAAGCTGTCTATCCAAGCTAAATATTGTTCTTTAATGTAAATCATAATGAGGCAATATTCACTAGAAGAGGATTCTGAACATTCTTTACAAAAGTACTCTTTAAAACATCTGTATTAATGCGCTCTTCCTGAATATTCCTGTGTAGTTTTGATGCTCTAAGTTAAGCAGTGCCAATTCTATTTAGTTTGAATATTCCTGAATGGAGTTTGTTTGCGATAGGTGTGTGTTTACAAGAGCAAGCCTCCGAGGATCAGTTCTTGCAGGAGCCAACTTGCAGAGTGCTAATCTACAAGGTTTGTGCTGTTACTGCTCATTCATGTCAAGAGTGTAACAATCTTTAGGGCACAACAGACTGTTTTGTGAATAGCAGCACTATGAGACATGTTAAATATTTGTTATGTGATAGTTCATTAAACGTTTCACATTCTCTGTGACGGCTTTTCTCTTTTCTAGCATCATTGTTACATGATAATGAGATGGTTTTGGTAGAGCTTACTGATGGTGCTAGGGAGCAAGATTGATTCCTTTCTATCTTTGAATTTGACAGTTTTACGAGTTGACCCCATCATACCCTCCTCCCCCCTTCATTTTTTCTTTCCCTTCTTCCCTGCCTGCCCCTTGTCATGCACCACTCTCAGCCACTTCTGACCTTGCACATGACTGCTGCTGTCACCTATCCTGCCTGACTCTCCTGTGGGAGCCGCTACTCCCGCCTATCTCCCACATGTGCTTGCACAACTGCTGCCGCCATCTCCCAATCTTGTCCCTTCCTCTCCCATCACCTCTTTCTGTTCTCTTCCTCCTCCAAGGGTCTTTCTGGAGTTGCTGCTCCTCTTTTAAGCAGCCAGCCTCCCTCCTTCGACACCAAGATTGAGATCAGGTTGTCTCCTTTCCACAAGGAAGGTTTTACTTCAGCATTGGTGCAGCCTCATCTTCTCAGATGGGCAGCTCCAGTCAACGCAAGCAATGGAGTATTCTGCAATGGTCTTTGGACAGATGCTGGGAGTTTGGACATGCCTCATGTGGGAAGCTTTGTGACTAGCTTTACTTCACTGTCTTGAGCTGCTCCTCTTTGGAGCTGCCAGCCTCCCTCCTTTGACACTGAGATTGAGATCAGGCTGTCCCCTTTCTGCAGGGAAACCTTTAGTCCAGCATCGATGCAGCCTATTACTGTCCCCAGCCGTTGACCTTGAGCATTAACTTCTAAGATGGGCAGGTCTAGTCAGTGAGAGCAATGGAGTATCTGCACTGGTCTTTGGACAGATGGTGGGAGTTGAGACACTTCATTTGGGAAGCTGTGTGACTAGCTTCACTTCACTCTCCAGCAGTAATCTGGCATTGTGCCCTCCACATTTGCCACTCTATGAGGCTCCCAATCATCCACTAGGCCTTTGATCGTGATGCTGCAGGCTCTAGTACATGAGGGCTGGGCAAATCCTTTAGGCCTATGACAACATGAGCAAGTCTAGATCGTATCATGTATCTCTATCTCATATAGTAAGTAAACATCATAAGCATAAGGATTGATGAGCTGCTGCCCTGCCCACACCCCACCCCCACAAAACAAAAGCTGCGTGGGTGCCCCACGACAGAATATCGTGGCACCCCCTACATGCACCCACCCCGCATGCCATCGTGCTGCTGGACACTGTTTACTACCCACCTGTCCTGCCACACGACGTCCCGTTTTGGCCCCCTTTCCACCTTTTCACTGTCCACTTTCCACCTTTCCACCTGTGCCCTCCAGGAATGGCTGATAGGAGAGTCGGGGCAGATTGGGCATGGTGCAGGAGACGGGACAGCTGGTGACAGATTTGGCAGGGAACTGATTTGATGCGCAGCAGGCAGGACATTTTTGGCATGAAGCGTGCCGATTGATAGGCTGGAACAGAAACTGGTATATGAGAGAGTAGCTGAGTGTGAGGATCAATGGCGGCAGTGGCGGCGGCGGTGGCTGAGAGGAGGTATGGCTTAGGTTTGGATTCAGCAGCGTACGTGTGCATGCGTGCATGCACACACACACACACACACATGCGGTAACAGTGAACAAGTGAACAACAAGAGAATGTCACATCCGCTATGTAAAAATGATGTGAAAGTACAATCCCTAAGGTATGACATACCGCACCCATTGATGGGTGTTCAGATGAGGAAAAAACCCTTCTCCAGCTAGAAGGTAAAACCTGCCCTTGGGTAAGGGAGCGTTCACACTAGAACTTCGGAGGAACATGATAAGTGTAATAGGGGAATGGGGGTACACTAGAGCATAGGTGGGATAGTTGACAAGGACCACTTTATAAGATCATTCCTTGGTGCTCCTCATGCTTGATGCCCTTGCTTCAAAATTGGATCCTCATTCCTATCGTATCCGGGCTTGACCTATGGGAATGAGGAATTGGGAAGGCAAGTTGAGCAGCTTTAGACGAGAGGGTGGGCACAGGATGGATGGATTTTAGAGTAGGTTCTAGAGGCCATGGAGAAGTTGAGCAAGATTTGGGTCCTCAGAGCTCAATAGCAGTGTTGGGAGGAGGAGAGGGCCCTTTGGAGGAATCTAACAGCTATTCTAAGTTTCCTTTAGGAGTTGCATGGGGATCCTATTGTACATGCCTAAGAGCTGCATGCATGGGCAGCTCTCGCGGGCCTAGTGATTATTTTCACATTAACATTTAATGTTAATGTTAAAATTTGAGGGCTCATACCAAGTGAATAGACATGGAAAGACCTTTTCTAGGAGGGCTTTTAAGAGTGCAAGTTGTGGCTTGGTCTAGATCCTCTTTTCTTTGCAGCTTGATTTGGGCTTGGTAAGGCCATAGTTGTGTCCATATGTAGTACAGTATGATCCGTACAATATGGCGATTTCGGATGAAAAAACAGGGTACTTTTGGCCACACCCACCAACCTCCTTTTTTTTTCAAGCATGAATCTTACACACACACACAAACAACAAACCAATCCCACAGGAGTGACTGGATCCTCCCATCCGAGAGCCTGTGTAGCTTGGAGACAGCTGCCATGCATCCAATGTGGAAAAGAAAATGCAGAGGTATGCTGAAGTGTCGTGCTTTGAATAACGCTGTAGCTTTGTCTACTATGATGCTGCCTGATGATGTCCCTTGATGGCGCCTATCAGTAGGAGATGTAGTGTCTAAGGTGGTAGTGGATGGGGGGTCAGTTATACTGAAAAGGTCTGTAAGAAAAGGCCTTGACATCTCTGGTCCTCATAGTCCATCACCTGTCTCAGTGCTCCAAAGCCCTCCTTAAAGAGGCAATGGTAGCGAGTCTCGGATATCATAGTATACAATGCATTTACAAATGTGTGTTCCTTCGTCTCTGGCTCCCATCCACAAAGTTGGCACATCCTCTCATTTGCTGCAACATGGCTCCATCGACATGTTTCAATCATCAGCTGATGTGATGAGGTGCGATCTGTCCAATAGCAACTCCAAGCCCATGAGAAAGTTGAGCATCCATATATATCAGCCTCATTATCAAACCATCATGGGAAAGCTGCAGGAAGTGACATTGGTATTGTGCCATCTTTGTGCCTAATGGGAAAGGGGGCTTGGACCAAGTCCTCTTTGTCTCCACTTTAGTGATGTTTGCTTTGATCACTCTATTCAACTCTGAACGACTGAAACTCAAAGTGGGACAATCAAGGCTGTAATCACACGGTGGCAATTTGTCTATATTCATGCCATGCAAGTTCAACCATGTGCTTATATGTGCATAGCAACACTGTCTATCTTTCTTTGTTGCAAGCTTTTTTGGAGAGAGAGAGAGAGAGAGAGAGAGAGAGAGAGAGAGAGAGAGAGAAGGCCAGTAGACTGACGGCTTGCTTAATTGACGAACAGAACATTTGCCTATTCACGACCTGCGCAAAGGGCTTGAAGGCACATTGTGAGGTTTTGTTGCACAAGTTGCAGAAGTGCGGTCCTTCACAGTCTGATTGTATACTAGGTGCAGTATACATGCAGGGATTGAAGAAGGAGACGGATTCTGTTCAGATTTGAGATAGCCAGTGAGGGTCGAGAACAAAAGAGAGAGAGAGAGAGAGAGAGAGAGAGAGAGAGAGAGAGAGATTTTTGTTATGGCAAATCTGTAGGTGTCAAATGGTATTGATATGGCCTTTCTCGACCAGCATATAGACAAAGATTTAGCGGAATTGGATGGTGAATTGTTGGCTGAAGATTTTGGATAGTTGATGGATGGGGATGAGATGGGTAAATGTCGTAAGATGTTGGTTGATGAACCGGTTTTATGTGCCCCGAATTTGCCTCAGCAAGTTGTTCATGCTTCATGCTCACAGAACTGATGGGTCTCTTCAGTTTATGTAGGTCGCTGCCAACAATCTTATGTCGGATTATGTTCATGCCAATCATAGTTGCCTCTGTACGTGGGACGGAACGGTGTGTATAGTACGATCTGTATGGTACCGTACGGTACGATTTCGTACGATAAAATTGGCCTATTTCGGCCACTTGGCCTGCGCGTACTCTTTCCGCGTAAATTCCTGCGCCCCCGCGTCCCGCATTATATAAAATTTCTGTTATGGGTTCGTTATATAAAATTTTCTCCAAAATCATTGCTAACAGATTGCAGAAAGTTTTTCCGCACTTGTTTCATCCATGCCAATATGGTTTCATTAAAGGCCGCAATATAATGTATAACATCTTGAATGTTCAACTGGGTATTGACTATGCTAAAGCTTCAGGACAGCAAGTAATTATGCTGCAGCTCGATATTGAGAAGGCATTTGATCATGTTAGCTGGTCTTTTTTGCGGCAATTATTGTCTACAATGGGATTTGACCCTCGCATGGTTTCTCTTATTGACACTATTGGTCAGGGAGCTGTGGCTCATATTGCTCTTAATGGAGGGATCACAGAAGAAATTGCCTTATCTCGGTCCCTTAGGCAAGGCTGCCCTCTCAGCCCTTTGTTGTTTGCCTTAGTCACTCACCTGATGCTCTCCTTGATGGATAAGCTGGCTGATCAAGGTGAGATAGTTGGCTTGTCTCTTTCCAGTGGCACTCAACTTGTGGGTCAATCTTTGGCAAATGATTCTTTTATGTTCCTTAAGGCTGATTGCACTAATGTTACTCGGGCAATGGTGGCGTGGAATCTTTTTTCTTTGGCATGTGGTATTCATATTAATACTCAGAAATCTACCCTTCTATCTTGTACGGAGACTGATCTGCAAGCCTTGGGCTGGCATGGAATTGTGATCTCAAAGGGAAATATCACTAGACACTTGGGATACCCTATTGGTGTGGAGGTAGCACCCCGGGCCTTATTGGGTTGGATGGGCTCCCGGATTCATGACAAGTTCATGTACTGGAAATCTCAAGGTTGGCCTTTACATGTCAAACTGAAAGTTGCTCAAAGTATTATGATCAGTATGATATCATTCTTTTTGCCTGTGCTTCCTTGGACTAAGAAGTCCCTTTTGGAACTTGTTCAGCCTATCAGGTCCATGTTGTGGAAAAAGAAGGGGAACCGTTTGGGACAGGTCTGGATTTCGTGGCAGCATGTGACTACGCCTAAACGAATGGGGGGAGCAGCTTTGCTGGATGTTAATTTGCATATGAAAGCCTTGAGGTTGGCCCTTTTGTAGGCGTTATGTGTACAGAGTCATCCTTGGTCAGACATAGCAAAATTTTTCATTGAAAAGACTGGCATCTCCCATGGTAACACGGTCATTCGTGCCTCTTGGTGGCATTTGCTTAATTCCTCGAGGCCTCTTAAGATCACCCAGTCTTTTCTCCTTTCTCATTTGATTGCATCTTGGCAGGAGATCTTACGTTTTTTAGTTTGGCGCCCTCCTGAGATTTGTAAGGACACGAATTCGCTGCAAGGAGAAGTCTTGGCCTCCTCCAGATTGTTAGATTGGCTGGACAAAGATTTGCACAGACTCAAGTTTAATCGGATGGCTCGTTTGGGGTTGTAGACAATTTTGGACGGTGTTATTCCTAGCCAGTCCCGGCTTTACTCTTTTTGGCGTATTCGTCAACATTTTCGGGTACCCTGAGGATATGGTGATATCTGGTGATCCATACAAGTCAAACTTTAGAGGTTCTCTCCGTTACCGATTCTACAGCCTTTGTATCCATGGTGTGACTGGAAGTTTGTGATATCGGATGATTTTGAGAAGAGGTCTGCTAACCAGATTTACTATCAGATGGTGGAGGCCAAGAGATGGGTCACTACAAATGTGAATAAATTATGGCATATTAGGGATGGCAAAAAGAAGTGGCAGGAAATATTCCTTAAGCTATGGAAGTCCAAGGTTCCCTATCAGAGGAAATTCTTCTTGTGGAGATTGTTGATTGGTGGTCTTCCAACTGGAGAGGTGCTGCGTGCTCGGAAGATTTGTGCTGGACGTTGTGTATTCTGCACTACATGTGATGAAACATTGCTTCATCTTTTTGTCTCTTGTCCAGTTGTGCGACAGGTCTGGTGTTTTATTTTTCGCGTGTGGCTCTCGTCTACTTAGCTACGCATATCAGCCCATTCTTGGATTATGGGAAAGCTTCCCTAAATCCTTCTTTGCATTCTGATTATTCCTGCCTGTTACCGTTCGTGAGATGGATTGCCATGTGGCATATTTGACGTACTCGGAATGCCTTTATTTTTGATTCGGTCTCGGGCATCCATGGTCATGTGGCCTGTATTCGAGGTTTGGTGTTATGGCAGATTTCTTCTATGATATCAACTGACCTCGTTCTTCCTGACATTGCTGCTCCCTGGCTGGCTATTGTTCGCTCTACACCAGCAGTGTGACTTTCTTCTTGTGTTAAAGTCCCAATAGTCTTTCGTCACCTTCTTGGAGGACCTGATGATCTGATGTAACAGTATGTAAGAGATTTAGTGAGAATCCTGACTGGATGGTGTGATGTATATATTCGGAGAGAGAGTTCTAAGCTGACCTGATGGTCTGATGTAAAATATTTACTTAATTCAATTACCTTCACGAAAAAAGAGATAGAGAGAGGGATTAGATTCTTTGTTGGTCATATTTGATGGTCATAAGAGTTCCTCTTGATTGATAGACTGTAGGTGGAACCAAATCGTTGTTATGATCCTTATTTTAGTGCGTCATAATTTGATAGTCATAAGTGTTGGCCTTGATTGGTAGAATGTAGTTGGAACCAAATCATGGCCATGTTCCTTATTTTAGTTGTTCGCTTTTAATGTTCACATATGGGATAATCACAATGTTTCTTTTATGAAAGATAATGATTGAAAGGGTATGTCCGTTTTTGCTTGTAAAGGTTGTGATTGATATGGCTCATCTGATTTCACTTGCTCAACTTGCAAAACAGCACATCTGTGGCCTAAAAAAGAATATCTTTTCTTAAAAGGGCACAAAATTTCAATTTTTGACCATAAATATTGCATGCTATTCCATGGACACTTTTTATGTCCTTAAACGTTTTTTGAAACGTTTCGGGTTCGGGCTTAAATACCACGTGGTGCCATTTGGGCATTACAAAACATTTTGGTTGAGGAGACATGTTGCAAGAGACTCTGACCTTGTTTGGCATTTTGCCCCTTCCTAAGTGCCATTTTAGGCCTTTTCGTGTAACTATGGGGCATATATGTCCCAAATGATCCCTTGTGTAGATGTGGTTTGTGGGATAGGTTGGCACTTTGTTTGGGCACTTTGTTTGGCACTTGGTAGACTAGGTTTGCTGATGGGAGATTTTAATGTGTGTATCAATGCATTGTAGTTTATCTTTTAGCATTTAGTGATGGATGCTCGTGAGAGCCATGTTTGGTGTGAGCTTGCTTTGAATGTTCTTAAACAAGATCTTTGGTCTTGGCTTTGCCCATTGGATCCAAGATTCACTTTTCACTTGACGCAGCATAACACTAAATGGTCTAGATTGGATTGTATTTACGTCATGCATCATGACACCTTCATGCTAGAGATCTTGGATATGCAGGTCTTGCAATGCTACGGCTTGTCAGACCATGTTCTAGTTTGAGCTGCTTGCATCGTGGATGATTCCTTTTGAATAGTTTTTGGGCAAAGCTTATATTGCGCTTCAGTTCGGCTTATTTGAAGCACCCTCTTTGGAATGATTATATGGGGCAATTGTTTGACTGATTTATGTTTGACTTCCCATCAAGAGGAGTGCATCCCTTTACAGGCAGTGTCGACAGGCAGTAGAGGAACTATAGCCTTGATGCATTCATTGCTTTCTCGAGTCCCTAGATGATACAATCTTGTCCTCACTGGCTATGTGATCGATCGATCTTATCTTCTAGTTCCAATTGAGATCTTATCAGCAGGCTAAATTAATTTCTTTGATTGACAATTTGGAAGATGCCTCTTGCTAGTCTCATAAATTCTTTCGGGTTCTACATCCTTCCTTGCCCATGAGTATATGGTTCGACTATAGCATCCAAATGGGCATATGGTTATGGAGTCGTAGTTCTTTGTTGCATGTGTCTTGACTATCTTTGGGAGCTTCTTTGGTGGGCCCAACACCCCTCTTAAGTATATTTCTACCGCCTGTTTGGCTTTTTATGCTTTGGTCGAGGACCACGTTTCATCTGATATATATAGGTTGCATTGGAAAGTGACATTCGTGAAGATGAGGTCATGGATGTCTTATTGCACCTACTTATGGATAAAAGCCTCGGTTGGGAATCGGGATGGCCTTACTAATGAAGTTTTTGAAACCTATGCCTTTATTTGGGAATCGGGATGGCCTCATTGGGATGGCTCAATGTATAAAGTTTTCTTTGAAGCATTGGCTAATTGCCTCCACAGGCATCTCCCTACCATTGTGCACCCCAATGATCATGGCTTCATTGAGAAAAAAAGGGGGGGGGGATATAGAAACATTTTGCATAATGTGTTGAATGTACAAATGGGAATTCAGTATGCCGAGCAGTCTAACTAGGAGGTGATAGTAGTGCAGTTGGATTTAGAGAAAGCTTTCGATTATTTGGACTAGCCCTTTCTTGTAGAGCTGATGCATACTATGGGTTTTGGTCTATGTATGTATCAGTTGATCTATACCATTAGTGATGATGCTTCTTCCAGGGTTATGTTAAATGATGGAATTATTGACCCCTTTCCCATTGCATGCTCGCTTTGAAAGGGCTGTCCATTGAGCCCTCTGTGTTTTTCCTTGGCAACACATCCAGTGCTGATCATGTTATCCCATATGGTAAGGACTAGACAGTTGTGTCAAAAGATGACGTACGAGTGAGACAATAGGGTTTGCGGGGAGGAACACGGAGTGAACTCGGCAAACATGGAGAAGAGAAGAGAAGAGAGAAGAAACTTTGATGAATGGAATGATGAAGTTCTAAATCATGGAGTGAATGTGATACAAGGGAACAAGGGTGCCGTAGCATAAGGAAGATAATAAAGACAGCCACGAACCACGAACCGCAATGTCCTCCTGAAGGGGTGTGAGGGCGTTGGAGAGGCAGGAGAGAAGAGGTGACGGGCTGAATGAATCATTCGTGAGAAATGAATGAGAGAGTGGCCTATAAATAGGCATAGTCAGTCTAGGATGGCGCCCCTTTTTGGGGCTGCAAACCCTAAATGCAAAACATAGAAATACTAAAAACGCAAATTGCGGGTGAAGGGTTTCTCAACACCCCCTCTCAGACCCAAAAAGGGGAACAAGAGAAGAGTGAGGTGGAGATGCAATGTTGCATGCTGAAGAATGATCATGCAGTAGGTGCCACTTGGACAGTGTCCCTCATGGGGAAATTGTTCACTTGCCCAAGCACCCTAGGACAAAGATGATGAAAACATGCAATGAATAGGAGGAATGTCGGACTGTGTGGTGCCGAGAACCATAAGGATATACCCATATCTCGAGAGGTGGCTCCAGGCTGACCAAGGGACGAAGAAGATCCACCCTGTAATTTGAGAATACCACTTGAAAGGAGACCTTTGAAGATAATCAAGAGACAGGATGAGCTGTAGAATCTGAAACTCAACCTCAGGAGAGAAGCCACTAGCTCTGTGACTCCATGTTGAAAGGAATACAAAGGCCTAGCCACCAAGTCGCTGTTGAAGACCCAAGGGCCCCGATCTAGGTAGATCCTCTAGATCCTGGGTATGAGTAGAGGAAATGACTTCTTAAAGGAGAGCCACTCCTCGAAAGTGAAAGGTGGTGGTGTATGAAGAACTTCATGGCACTTAGGGTCCCTCTTTGAATCGGAAGGAGTAGAAGTAGGATCCCCCTTTGAAGCCGAAGAAGAACTAGAAGCCCCCTTTGAGGGCGAAGTGAGAAAATCTCCCTCTGAATCCGAGTTTGAGAGAGAAAGGGAATCTAACCACTCATGGCTCACGGACTGCAAAGCATTTGATGACGAAGGAAGTGCCGCCGGTCGTGCCGAAGAAGGTATCTGGGGCTCGGAAGAAGAAGCTAGAAAGCACCCAGAAGTGGCCTCTTGAACCTGTTGGAAGAGGGTGGGAAGAAGGAGGCTTAGGATGAGCCAAGGGTGGGAAACAGTCCCAAGCTCTCAGGAGAGTGGACTGTAGAGGAGATGTGGGCCGTGGAAGCGACTGTACCAAGAAGTGGGTGGGGGAAACCTCTGCGTTGTGGGGTGGTCTCCAGGAGGGCTTATCGCCTCGTAAGGTCTTAGAGTCTCCGTGTGCTCGAAAGGACTTAGTGCATGTCGGGTGCAGCTTATTGCCTTGAGCATAATACTCCAATTGTCGATGTAGAACGATCTCTGTGTCCCAGAAAGGAGAGGTGGCACAAGGAGTGCTTGGTGGAAGACGCATATACTCCGGAGGGGTGGGGAGCAAAGGTCGATGTTGACAGTCTTCGGTGGGATGACCATTTGTGCTGCAATAGGAGCACTCAGTAGAAGGGCAATCTGTCGGGGGAGACACCATGGTACCGGTGTGGTAAACTGGATAAGGGAGGGTGGGAGGGAGAAAAATGATATCTTCTAATGCACAACAATAAAACGTCGCAGTAAAACGCTGTAGTAGAATGCAACAGTAGAACAACGCAATAAAATGCCACAGTAGAATGCCGCAATAGAACGGAGTAGTAGAATGTTGCAGTAAAATGTCGCAGTAAAATGTCGCAGTAGAATGCCACAGTAGAATGTAGCAGTAGAACGTAGCAGTAAAATGCCGCAGTAGAACGCAGTAGAAGGAAGAAGAAAAGACTAAAGTGGAACCCGCCACCGGTCTTTGCCTCCACTGGAGTGGAGGTCTTTGCCTCCACTGGAGTGGAGGTCTTTGCCTCCACTGGAGTGGAGGTCTTTGCCACTGTTTGAGCTGATCCAACTCTGATACCATGTCAAAAGATGACGTACTAGCGAGACAGTAGGGTTTGCGGGGAGGAACACGGAGTGAACTTGGCAAACATGGAGTCTTAAGAGAGGAGAGAAGAAACTCTGATGAATGGAATGATGAAGTTCTCAATCATGGAGTGAATGTGATACAAGGGAACAAGGGTGACGTAGCATAAGGAAGATGATGAAGAAAGCCACGAACCACGAACCGCAATGTCCTCATGAAGGGGTGTGAGGGCGGCGGAGAGGCTAGAGAGAAGAGGTGACGGACTGAATGAATCAGCCATGAGAAATGAATGAGAGAGTGGCCTATAAATAGGCATAGTCAGTCTAGGATGGCGCCTCTTTTTGGGGCTGCAAACCCTAAACGCAAAACATAGAAACGCTAAAAACGCAAACGGCGGGTGAAGGGTTTCTCAACAAGTTGGCGGGTTTATCTCTTCATTTTGGACAGCATTTTGTTGCATAGTCGCTATTAGATGACACCTTTATGACCTTGCATGTAGAGAAGGACAATCTTCGTAAGGCATTGGATGTTTGGACTCTATTTGAGCATGTTTGTGGTCTCTATGTTAATGCTGAGAAATCATCCCTCATCAACTGCACTGAATTTGACATCTAGCCCTTGGGATGGCAGGGGATGGTGGTGCCCTATGGCAATGTTGTTAGGCACTTGGGATATCCTTTGGGTGTTGATGTTCAGTTAAAATACTTGTTGGAACGGATCTCCGAAAAGATGGAGGCAAAATTTATCTATTGGAAAACATAGGCGTCACCCTTTCATGTATGCCTCAAAGTAGCCCAAGCCATTATGCTACCCATGCTTACCTAGTTTTTACCCTGCCTTGGATTACCGCTTGTTTGAATGCTCTTACCAAACATATCTGTGGAAAATGAAGTCGTTGCATGCAAGTATCTCTTGGATTTCTTGGAGCCATGTTTGCACCCCAAAGAGCATGGGTACTGGGGCGATTTTGGATGTATAGACCCATATGTTTCAGAGCAATATCTACAGATCATCATCGTTGGGTCTTTAGAGTCTGTTTTTTTCTGGAAGACCGAGGTATTGTACATGGTAACACTAGCATACAGGCATCATGGTGGCACGTTTTTAACTCCGATGCTTACTTTTCCACATCCTCCTCTATCTTAGTGAATCATTTAGTTTCTTCTTGGAGCTCATTCTTCACAAGATCCACTAGCATCCTGCACGCAAATTCCTTTCAGCTGGAATTGTTGGCAATGCCGCGCTTGCTCTCTTGCAATGGGAAACAGGAGGATAGGTCCAAGTTCAATTGTATGGCACATTTGGGTTTGTCATTTGTTGTGGATGCCACTTTGATGAGCCATGGGGGCATGATGTCTTTCCATATGGCCATGAGACTTTTTTGGATTCTTGGTGGATATTGTGACTTATGGGGCTGGATTCAAAGGTTATTGTGGCCTATGCAACCTTTTCCTTCAGCTGACTCGGATTGCCCTTGGCAATATTGGGATCTTGCTAGTTGTCTTTGTCTTCAAAAGCTTCAGCTAAGCAAGTGTATCATCTTTTGATTAAGGACAAGCATTGGTTGGTTACTAAAGCCAATGCGATCTGGGGCATGCATAAATCCAAGGCTTGGTGGAAAATGACAATGATGAAAGGAGGGTTGAACAAGACCCCATTCAAATGCAAGGTCTGTCTTTGGAGAGAGATTATTGGTGGGATTCCCCTTGCTTCAGCCCTTTCTAAGCGCAGAATCTCCAATGGCCATTGCTTTTTTTGTACAACCAGCATGAAATCTTTGTGTCATAGATTTATTTCCTACCCTTTAGCTAGGAAAATTTGGGCTCTTCTAACAGATATGAAGCAAGCAGTTGCTGGTCTATCGCTATACCCTTCTAATTGGGTTTTGGCTACGGCCAAATATGCCACCCCGTGTAGCCACATATGAAGGTCTTCTTCCATTTTTCTAGAAT
Source organism: Lygodium microphyllum (assembly GCF_053477565.2). Classification (NCBI taxonomy): domain Eukaryota; kingdom Viridiplantae; phylum Streptophyta; class Polypodiopsida; order Schizaeales; family Lygodiaceae; genus Lygodium; species Lygodium microphyllum. The sequence continues at coordinate 118,073,889 of NC_141159.1, forward strand.
TTGGGGCTGTTGGCATAATCCGATCATCTCGAATGCTTTCGTCTTAGACTTTGTTGTGGGTGTCGAAGGACATAGTGCCAATCTCAAGGGTCTTCTACACTAGCAGTTAGATCTTGTGCAACATGTTGATCTTCTCCCTAGGGAGGATTCAGCGCCTTTTGTGATTTGATATAATAAAAATTACCCATTAAAAGAGAGAGAGAGAGAGAGAGAGTATTAACGTCTCTAAAAGGCCAATGTGGCCTATGAGACCAAAGCAATACATACAATGATGGTGTGTTTCTCATCTGGAACGAGAAAAAGATGAAAAACATGCCTATAAGACTGGAAAAAAATGAAATAGTGTCCTATAAAAGGGAAACATGTCAGTGATTTGAAAGTGAGAGTAGAGAGAGGAAAACTATCCATCAATGATATGTATGTTCTCTAAGGAGGTGTATCTCTGCATGGCTGAGGCGTCTCGGCATCAGTCTCCTGTGGCGCTTAATGATGGCTTTAATTTGTCTGTGGTGTGGATGTCTAGGCCTTCGTCCGGGTGGACGTGGGCACCTAGACCGGCGAAGTGCCACTGCTCTATCCAAAGCGACACCTACAGAAGATGAGGTCCAATGATGATGTACTCCTGTAGGTTGTGTGGCAGTAGTAGTGGTATCTGCCACACTCTGTCGTGTATCAGTGAAAAAGTCAGTAACTCCTCTCTGTCTATGTGAGCCGAGCTGTGGGGGCCTCCTACTCCGTAGAATTGTTGCTCTGCACCTCTGGAGCTCCAAGTGGAAGAATCCCAAGCATCTCTGATCCTCAAACTGCATGATCCGTCTCAGGGGTCCAAAACCCTCTCGAAACAGACAGTGGTATCTACCTCGTATGTTATAATATATAGTGCATCGGCAGATGTAGTGTTCCTCTGTCTCTAGCTCTCTATCGCATAGTGGGCATATGCATTCTTCTGTCTGTATACCCTCCCATCTGCCTGTCTCAATCCTCAGGTGGTGGGATGAGGTGCGGATCTGACCAATGACTGTGCGTAGTCCATGAGGCAATTGTGTGTCCATGTAATTAGGTTGGGTGATGAAACCATCCTCAGATACCTGAAGGAAGTGGGTCTGGTAGTGTGCCATCCTCGTGCCATGGGGGGAGGGGGGTCGGCGGATCCAGGTCTTCTCCGTATCTAACTTCACTATGTCTGCTCTGATCACATGGTTTAGCTCTGATCGGCTTAGGTCAAGTGTAGGGCAATCCAGGCTATAGTCAAAGGGGGGTAGTTTGTCAATCTACAGCCCATGTAGACTCATCCATGTACTCATCTGAGCATACCAACAGTGTTTGTCACTGTCTGCTGCTAGTTGTCTAGAAGAGGCCAAGGCTAGCCATGGGTATCTATCTTGGGGGAGCTTCATAGTCTATGTATGAATGTCATTGCTTGGACCAAGGCCTCAGCCACCATGGGTGATGCTCCCAACTCAGCTTTGATAATCTCATGTGGGGTTGAGCTCTTTGCTCGTATCATACGTGAGATCATCATGACCAGTGGTCTTTTCATATGCTCCCATCTGTCATAGTATTCCTTCTCTGGTCCATCCTGGTTTTCCAAAGGCTCTCTCCTCGTGTTAAAGAGACTCGGACCCCAAGGAGCTGCACCATATAGGAGTGTGGGCGTAACCAGGGTGTCAAAAAGCCACAGCTTGGTGCGCGGCTCATGAAATTGTATGTGAGCACATTGCCTCTCCAATGCACCTAAGGCTGCATATGCTTTTGCCAAACGAGCCTCTGATGTCTCTCTCCAAGAGAACTGTGGTTCCTTCAATGTGACCCCAAATAGACATACTGCCTAACCACCTCCACTGGCTCTCCATCAAAAGTAAACTGGTGCTCAGCTTGTCACCCAAGCAGCTGAAGTGTTAAATACCATAACTTTAGTTTTCCCAAGGTTCACATTAAGATCTCTATCTCTGCAAAAAGCTGATAATGCATCCATGTGTTTATTTAGTCCCTCAGGTGAGTCAGATATAAGTACAATATCATCGGCATAAAGCAGTAATGGTATCAGCACTCCAGCTAGGTTGGCTCTGGCCCCACCAGTCCTATCCACATATTCTGAAATTTCATCTATATACAACGTCGGTGAAAGTGGACAGCCTTGTTTCACCCCAATGGTGCTATTGACTGTATCTGAGATGCCCTCAGGTGTTCGTAATCTGCCCGTCACTGTCTCATACAAGGCATAGATACTCCGTTGTATCTCTACAGGCACATCAATGTTTTGCATTCTTCTCATGAGTCTAGCACGTGACACTGTGTCTAAGGCCTTGCGAAAGTCCACAAAACAGCAATAGATCTTTTTCTTGAATGCCTTGCCTTCTTCAATGATTGCCCTCAATGTAAAGATATGGTCTAGAGTTGTATATCCCCTCCTAAAGCCAGCCTAGCCTTTTGATCTCAGGCCATGCATCTCGGCCCATTCACTCAATGCTTGTTCCACGATAGAGCCATATATCTTGGCCAGCATGTGTCCAATCATGATAGTTCGGTAGTTACTAGGTAGCGCAGGGTCTCCACTCTTAAAGAGCGGCACAATAATATGGTTTGACCAACAGGTTGAAAATCCCTCACAAATTTCCCTATTAAAGATGTGAGCCAGCGTTGGTGCCAAAATATCACAGGATGCCATGTGGACTGTATTGCATGAGAATCAGTGGGATGTCTTGTGTGCTGTTGAGCACAAGAGTCACGGTGAAGTAGGAAAAGTTGTGGATTGCCATGGGTTTCGCTTGTTTTATGCAGGAACACATGCCATGCATTATTCTGGTGTGCTTATGATTGTACACGAGAAATATCAGCCTGTTCTTATTAAAAATGATGTACATGGCCGCTTTGTGGTAATTGAAGTTTTATTTGAAGGAGAGATCTTATGGTTGCTGGGCCTTTATGCTCCGAATGACCCTTTATCCCGCCGGGATCTTTGGAATACTTTGCAGACCTCCTTGTCACTTGGCAGACGGGGTTTTTTGATGGGGGATTTTAATATGTGTGTTGATTCTTCACAATCCACATCAGGGCATTCGGTGATGGACGCTCCGGAAAGCCGGGTGTGGAATGCGTTTGCTCTTGCTGTACTTAAGCAAGATCTTTAGTCTTGGCTACACCCTTCTTCTACAGGGTTTACTTTCCATTCTACACAGTATGTAACTACATGGTCGCGGTTGGATGGCATGTATATCATGCGGGACGATGATTTTCTTCTTGAGATGTTGGAAATGCAAGTGTTGCAGCGATATGCCTTGTCGGACCATTTCCCTCTCCAGCTTGAGATACTTGCACAACCCATTGCACCTTTTATGCAATTGCTGGATAGACTCCCTTTGCGTTTCAACTCGTCTTATTTGAAGCATTCAATCTTTCAGGGCTATATGCAGTAATTGATTGATAGATTCTTATTGGACTTCGCCTCTGAGGGCACTACTTCTTTTGAACGATTGCTCTCTAATGTACAGCGGGTTGCTCGGCAGTATGGGATCCATCATGCCTCTGTTTGTCGGCGGCGTCGACAAGCAGCGGAGGGCTTACTGGCTTTGGTTCGTTCTCTGTTGGCGGACACTCTAGATGATGTATTTCTGCTGTCACTGGCGATGCGTTTGGCTGATCTTATTAAAGAGTTTCAGTTGAAATCTTATTAGCAGGCCAAATTGCAAAATTTGGCTGAGAATTTGCAAGATAGTGCTTGGTAGTCTCATAAGTTCTTCCGCGCTTTGCATGCATCTCCTGCTTGAGAAAATATGACTCGACTCCAGGATTCTGAAGGTTGAATGGTCACTGATCCTCTGACTATTGTCAATATGTGCAGGAATTATTTTCTAGATCTTCTTGGTTCTTCGCATTCACCTTCTGACCAGGTTACGCATGCACGCTCAGTCTTCTATGATCTGGTCCGCCATCAGGTTCCACTAGATATGCAAACTACTTTGGAGACAGATATTTGTGAGGAGGAGGTTATGGATGTTTTGTTACATAGTTGCAGAGAGTCTGATTTATAGTCATTGGACTGGTAGGGACAGGTTGTTCCTTGTGGTTCCATTGTCAGGCATCTTGGGTACCCTTTGGGTGTTGATGTTCAGCCAAAGCAACTACTAGAGTGGATTTCACAGAAACTGGCAGCTAAGTTTCTGTATTGGAAGTCGCAAGCTTGGCCCTTCCATGTTCGCTTCAAAGTGGCTCAGACAATTATACTACCAATGCTCACATATTTCTTGCCATTGCTGCCTTGGACTACTACTACTTTGAATGCTCTTACTCGGCCCATTCGTTTCATGTTATGGAAGAAGGATTCATTGCATGTAGGCATTTCATGGATTTCTTGGTCGCATACATGTACCCCCAAACGCATGGGTGGTGGGGCTATTTTGGATGTCGAAACCCATATGTTGGCACTCTGTTGGTCTCTTTTTTGTGCCATGTGCGTGGATCATCACCCGTGGGCCGTTATAGCCCGTTATTTTCTTCAGGACCGCGGGCTTCTGCATGGTAATATACAAATTCGGAGCTCTTGGTGGCATGTTCTTAATGCAGACTCTTGGTTTTCTAGTCCTTCCTCATTCGTGCTTGTTCATTTGGTCGGCTCTTGGAAATTGGTTCTCCAGAAGGCGCGTTGGCATCCAGCGGAGGACTGCTTACATACTAACTCTTTTCAACTGGAATTGTTGGCAGCCTTGAGATTACTTTCGTGGGAAGGCAAACATGAGCTCAGACCAAAATTTAACCGCATGGCCCGTATGGGCTTGACTTCAGTTGCAGATGCCACCCTTGCCAGTCATAATGTCTTGATATTGTTTCGTACAGCCAGGAGGCGTTTCCAAATCCCTCGTGGATACTATGATTTATGGGAACAATTTTTGTTAGTGCTCCAGAGCAGGCAACCCTTTCCTGCCCTTGCTTTGGATCGTCCTTGGTAGCATGTTGGTTGAATTTGGAAAAGGCCTTAGCTAACCAGGTGTACCATCTTCTGATTAAAGATCATCAATGGCGGGTTACTAAAGCTAATACTGTATGGGGATTGCGGAAATCTTACTCATGGTGAAAGGCAACTGTGATGGAGAGCTGGTTGAACAAGACACCTTTCAAATGCAAGGTCTTTCTTTGGAGGGTGATGATTGGTGGTCTTCCTCTTGCCTCGGCCCTTTCCACGCATCGAATCTCTAACGGCAATTGTTTCTTTTGCACCACTACTGTGGAATCGGCCCGTCATTGATTTATTTCTTGCCCTCTCGCTAAGAAAATCTGGTCACTCTTGTCAGCGGTTTGGCGTGCAGTGGTTGGTTTCTCACTAAGCCCTTTTGATTCGGTTTTTGTGCGCCCCAAATACCCCACACCTTCACAGTCGCATATGAAGATCTTGTTTCACTTCCTTAGACATTGGGGCTGTTGGCACAATTGGACCATTCGGAATGCTTTTCTTTTTGATTCAGCCTCTAATGTTTGGGGACATATTGCGAGGCTTAAAGGTCTCTTGCATTGGCAGATAGATCTCATTCGGCACTCTGACTTGCTCCCTCGGGAGGACTTACTTCCCTGGCATATGGCAATTTCCTCTGCGTCATTGCCATGACTTGTGTAACTCTGTCGTTTCGTACTGAGATTTTACACACGATGGCTTAGAGCCATTGTGTATCTTGTAATCATGTAAACTTGTACCTTTTTTCGTAATTAATACAATTACTTTTTATGCGGGAGAGAGAGAGAGAGAGAGAGAGAGAGAGAGAGAGAGAGAGAGAGAGAGAGAGAGAGAGAGAGAGAGAGAGAGAGAGAGAGAGAGAGTAGTGATGGCGGACTTGGCTCCCCCGTGACCTGGCGACGTGCCTCTTGCGCGATGTGGGCGATCTCCCCCCGGACCTGCGTGGAGTTCGTTCTGCCCTGACGTCCACGTCACACCTTGCCCTCGACATCTTGCCTGCTGAGCCTATTGACAGAACGAGCCGTTAGTCGTCTGGACGTGCGCCACGCTGCAGACGCCCACGATTTCACACGCCTTGCTGGTTTGCGGTTCACCTGCTCGAGCTCGTCCTGTTCTGCACAGGCGCCATGTTGCCGTCCTGTTGCTGCAGCCGTGCTGTTACCTAGTTTTGCAGTTGTGCGGAATCTGCAGAGCTTACAAAGAAGAAGAAAGAAAGTTATATTAACGTCTACAACAGGCCAAGTTGGCCTATGAGACCAAAATGTTGCATACAAAATGTCTGGGAGATTTCAAAAGTCCAAGTGAAGCTAACATTTATGCTATGTTGAACTAAATTGAGTAGGTACAAAATGATATCTAGACTAGATACAATCTAGAGGTACTCCCAGTGCGGTGTGGAACTGCTCTTGGAGTGTTCATCCTAGGATGTCCCGCATGGGTCGGTCTAACATGGAGAGACTAAAGCGGCAGGGCAGGGCCCTCCGATGGTGGCGTAGTATCCCTTGTATCTTTGACATGTGTCTTCTGCGGGGACGGGGGCCGGTGGGGCATGGGCGCCGGGCTTTACCTCTCGCTGTGGCTATTTCTAAGGTGGTCCCCCGAGGTCGGGAGGCCGGTTGGGCTGGTGGGGGACTTGGTGGTGGGGTGGGTAGCTGGTATTTGGTAGAATTCGTTGAGTGTGCGTTGGTTGGTGGCTCCTTGTCTTTGCTCCGTGGTTCGTAGGAGGTGGTCTTTGTGGTGTCGTATTTCCAGTAGAAAGAGCCCCAGGCATCTCTGGTCTTTGAATTCCATCACCTTGGAGAGTGGTCCGAATCCTTCGCTGAATAGGCAGTGGAAGCGTCCTCGGATTTCATAGTACACTGGGCATCTACAGATATAGTGTTCCTCTGTCTCTAGCTCGAGATGGCAGAGCTGACAGATTCGGTCTTCTGGGGAGAGGGGGTTGGCCCCGTATCTGCCCATTTTGACCCGTAGTTGGTGTGAGGACGTGCGGATCTATCCGATGGCACTTTTGACCCTGTGAGACAGGTGTGTCTCCATGTAGCTTGGGCGGGTGATGAAGCCATCGAGGGAGATGTACAGGAGGTGCTCTCGGTAGAAAGCCTTCTTGGTTCCTAGTTCCGATGTGGGGGCCACCCACGTCCTGTTTGGATGATATTCATTCTGATGATGCGATTCACCTCCTCTCGGCTGAGCTCCAGGTGTGGGCAGTCTAGGCTGTATTATAGTGGGGGGAGGTGGTCCATGTGTAGGCCATGGAGCCGTAGCCAGGTCTTTGTTCGGGCATATCAGCACTCAGTGTCCCTTGTGTTGCTAGCTGTTTGGATGACTCCAGCGCGAGTCTGGGGTACCGGTGCCGGGGCAGGTCCCATATTCGGTGCAAGAAGGTCACGGTCTGGAAGAGGGCCTCAGCCACGAGGGGCAGTGCCCCCAGCTCTGCGCAGATGATCTTGTGTGGTACGGAGGGCTTGCTTCGGATCATTCGTGAGATCATAAGTATTAAGGGTCTCTCCATCTACTCCCATCTCTCATAGGTGGCCTCCTCCTTAGGCAGTGGTTGATCCTGTGGGGCCCTCTGCGTGTGGTAGAGACTGGACCCCCATATGGGAGCCCCGTACAGGAGGGTTGGTGTGACCAAGGTGTCAAAAGGCCAGAGCTTTATCCGGGGTTCCTGGAACTGTATGCGGGGACATTGGTTCTCCATTGACCCGAGGGCTGCATAGCCTCGGGTTAGTCTATCTTCTGCTGCTTTTCTCAGGGTAAATCTCGGTCCAGAGAATGTAATCCCCAGATAGACGTATCTTTGGACCACGTCCACGGTCTCTCCACCGTATGTGAAGGGGGGTACTGACTATCGGAGCCATTGGGTTGATGTGTTGAACACCATGACCTTGGTTTTCTTAGGTCTTTGTCTTGGCAGAAGGCCTATAGTGCGTCCAGTTGGCGCTGTAGCCCTTCGGGTGTGCTGGAGATGAGGACTATGTCGTCCGCATATAGTAAGATGGGTATTAGTGTCCCTCCCAGGCTCGATCCCTCCTCGCCCAATCTATCTATGTACTCTGAGATCTCATCAATGTAGAGGCCAAATAGGGTGGGTGAGAGTGGGCATCCCTACTTGACTCCGATGGTGCTGGTTATCTCCTTTGATAGCCCTCCTGGTGCCCGAACTTGGCCCGTTACCGATTCGTATAGTGTCAGTATCCCCCATCGCATTTCGGTTGGGACCTCCAGTTCCTGTAGTCTCTGCGTGAGCCTCGCTCGTGGGACTATGTCAAAGGCCTTGGGGAAGTCCACGAAGCAGCAGTACACCCGTCTTCCATGTGCTGTGCCCTCCTCTAGGATGGCTCTCAGTGTGAGGATATGGTCAAGGGTGCAGAACCCCCTCCTAAACCCTGCTTGTCCTGCCACCCGATGTTGGTGTTGCTCTGCTCACTTGCTCAGCTCGTGGTCCAGTATGGATCCATAGAGCTTGGCTAGTACATGGCCAACCATGACTGTTCAGTAGTTCGTGGGAACCATGGGGTCTCCGGCCTTCAGGATAGGTATTATGGTGTTGGCTGACCAGCTGGCAGGGAAGCCTTCGCATAGGGCTCTCTTGAACATGTGTGCTAGGAGAGGTGCCAGTATGTCTTTGGTATGGGTCAAATGCTCTGCTACCAAGCCTTCGTGGTCTTGGGCACGGCCATTTTGGAGTCTATCAATGGCGTCCCGAACCCGCTCCGTGCTAAAGAATGTGGATGATCCGGGTCTGCTCCCTGGGGGCCGGGGTAGCTGGGGTTGCTTGGGTACTTGGTATAGTGAGGTTGCATATGTGTGCGAAGTGTCCGGGGAGGTGATGGGCGTCTGGGCTCGGGGTTCCTGAAACGCCTTGCATGCCTTTTTGTTGTCCTGTCCTAAGAATAGCTGGTAGAATTTGTGTTCCACTTTGGAGAGGTAGGTTTGTTTCTTCCGTTGCACTAGACGATGGAAGATCAAGCGTGCTTGTTTATGTGTGTGTACTCCCCGTGCTTCGTCCTGTTGAAGACGGAACCGGGTTTCCCTGCACTCTGCGTCGTACCAGCTATTCTGTGGGACATTCTTGTTCGGAGGGGTGGAGTGAAGGATGTGTGGGGGAAGTATTCGGCAGCTGAGGTGTGTAGTGTGCCCACCAACTGTGTTGTGACCTCCTCTAGGGGTGCGTGGGGGTCCATTTCCTGCAGGCTCCAGTAGAGATGGTCGGAGTATGCGCTCGCAGTTAGCCTGGTAAAGTGGTACCTGGGGAATCTTGGGGGGTTGCTTGTTGGGGGGGGGGGGGGGGTAGGTCATACCTGCAGGTTATGTCAAATTGCAGGTAGGCATGGTCGGCAGCCACTGCGAGTGGGCGAGGTGATATTTTAAAGGACTGGATGTTGGGGATAAGTGATAGAGGGCCGAGGATATAGTCCATTGTGCTTGCTCCCAGTTTCTATGTGGGTGCTCCATGTGCCCCCCGTCCGATGCAATTGGCCGCGTGCTTGTGTGGGAAGCATGTGAGGGCATCCGACCCGGGCCATCTGTCGAGACCGTTGAGGATGGCTAGTCCGTGTGCCTCCCCTAATGCCAGTAGGTGTTCACCATATTCGGTGCATTCAGCTGTGTCCTGTGATGCCCGGTTGAGTCCTATCTCCTCCAGTGCGATCTCTTTGTACATGTGGTCTTCTCTCTCGAAGAAGGGGGTCTGCCTCTGTGCTGTGCATGCATTGAAGTCTCCGGCCAACATGACATCCCCCAAGCTGGAGTAGTGCATGATATCCTCGTACAGTGGTAGGTATGGTGACTTGCCCTTCGGTGATGCGTATAGGGAGTGTGCTGGTGGGAAATAGCACACCGCCATATATATGTCTCGGGGGCGATCTGTGTGTATCCGGATCCACAGGAACCGGGCTTCCTCATCTTTCCGCATGACTTGCACCATGGGCTGTAACTCCTCCCTGTACAACACAGCCACCCCTCTGGACCCTCGGGTCTCTCCTTTTGTTCGGGCTCTAGGGCGGCATGCCATCTCCCATCTATATCCCCTCACTTCTGGTAAGTAGGTGCCTGGGCTTTGGTGGGTTTCTGTGTAGAGGACGATGTCCTTGCCGGTGAAGGTCTCCTGGAATAATCCTGCATCTGTTTTCATAGCTTCGTTGCAGTTCCACACTGCAAACCTCAGGTGGGTCTCATAGGCCGCGCCCTGTCATTGGGGTTTATCTGTGATGATGACACGACCATCTCTGTATACTGTCCATTTTCCCGCTTTGCGAGTCTCCAGGATCTGTGGCATGCATTCTTTACGGTGTGCCACCTGTGCGGGTGTGAGGTCATCCTCCAGGTAGACTTTTTCACCTTTTAGAGCTGTCCTTTTAGAGAGGAAGGCTCGTCTGGATTCTAAGTTGGCAAATTTGAGGATAAGAGGCCTTCCCTTGGTGAGGTCTTTCCCTATGCACCATGCATTCTCCACTATTTGAGGGTCCTCTACTCCCAGCTTTCACATATCTGCTTGGCGTCTGCCAGGGGGACTATCCCCTTCCTTCCATCCGACCACTCGGATGTGGAGCGCTCTAAGCTTTCTCCTTTTCTCCTCCTCCAGTGCTGCATTCACAAACTTCTCCTCCTTTGTTGGTGACTTCTTGGCTACCTCAATCCATTTGGAGTTCTTGGCCACTTCGGCTTGTGCTTGTTTCACTATATTCGCCCATGTGTTGAGCTCCTTTGTTACTTGTGTCTTCAGCTCGTTGATCTTGGTTTGGACGTTGGTGGGCGTTGTTTCGGTGATTTCTCCTTCCTCCTTCTTGAGTAGGTCCAGCTGGTTTCTATATTCATCGAGCTCATGCCTCAATTCTTCGATCACCCTCTGTGTGTGTGTGAGAGAGAGAGAGAGAGAGAGAGAGAGAGAGAGAGAGAGAGAGAGAGAGAGAGAGAGAGAGTTTTAACGGTGAGAGCGTGCGATCGCGGAGCGAGCAGCCATGCGGTCGCCTGTGCGCCTATCCCTACCGCTGCTCGTTTGACCTGCGAGTCACTGCCCCTACCTTCGCCTAGACCTACGCGTCCTGTTAGACTGCCCCATCGACGCCTGAACGAGTGCACGCCTGTTTGCTTGTGGTCTCCTGCTTTACGTCCGTGTGCAGAGCTAAGGAAGCCGCGTTGAGAGAGAGAGAGAGAGAGAGAGAGAGAGAGAGAGAGAGAGGATTGCCTAGACCTGTGCGCCGCCTAAAGACCCATTTGACGACTGCCGCCTGACGAGTGCGCCTGATTGCCACCTCACGCCTGACGATTGCCCGCGCGACGACTAATGACTGCCTGCCTGACGAGCGCGCCTGACGAGTGCTTGCTTCGCGATGGCCTGATGACTGCCCGCGCGCCTGAATATCCACCCGCCTGTATTCGTCTGTGGCCGCCTGCTCCGCTTGTGCTTGTCTGCTCGCCTGACGCCTGCCGTCTGAAGCCTGTGGTCATAGAGCACATGCTTAGCCGCAGCCTGCTCCTACTTGCTTCTTCAGAGAGAAGACAGCAATATGGTTGGCCTGGATATGGATTTTCTAGACCGGACGGTGGCAGCCCTTGGCCCTGATTTCGATACAGAGGAGCTGGAGGATATGGTGCCGTGCACGGAGGATATGCCTCCGGCTTCTGAACTGCCGCCTGCGGGCAAACGCTCCAAGCATACTTCTGACGAGCCAATGGGTCCTCAGGAACGTTCCTATGTGCAGGTTGCCTGTGATCCTGTGGATTCGCAGGAGATTGATTGGGAGCATTTGTTGGACTTTGCCAATACTCTGCTTGGCGATTATGTCTAGCATAATAATGAAACTTTTTCTGACGTGGGAACTGATGATGTGCTGGAAGCCACGGTGGACCCGAAATCAGTCTTGCGGTCGTTTTCGGTGTTTTATGACCGTGCCGTTATACTTTTCTTCATTGGTAGGATCCCAGTGCTTTCACATATTCGCCAGTGGATGCACCATTTATTGCAAGGGGAGTGTGTTGAGGAGATCTTCCTTGGACCTCGCGGCTTTTATGAGGTACTGTTTAAATCGGAAACACATCGAGCAGAGCTCCTGTCCAAGTTGCCATTATTCTTTGATTGCCGCTTGGTCCATGTTGTACCATGGCGCCCTATGGGCGACTTCCAGCGTCTGCTTCAACGAGAATGCCCGGTGTGGGTGGAAGTGGAAAATTGTCCGGCGGTCTACTGGCCATTGTTGAAGGATGCGATAGTAGTTGTGGGAACAGTGCTGGTTCCCCCAAGCCTCAGGGCTATGAATCGAAACCGTTTATGCATGTTATGGGACACGGCCAGGAAAAGGCGTGCGTGGCTTCGCCTCAATTGTTCTGGCATGCATCCTTTGCATTTTCGCTTGAAATGGGGCAACTTTGCAGGACACTGCTTTTCATGTGGTAAATTGGGGCATTTTATGGCCGAATGCCCCGAAAGACAACCGTCTTCTCAGGATGCGCATGTTGTGCTGCCTAAGGATGGCATGGTGCTTGATGCCCCGACACAGGAGGCCCTTCAGCATTCGGTAATGGACATGCCGGAAAGCCGGGTGTGGAATTCGGTAATGGATACGCCGGAAATGCCATGTGGACTGTCTTGCATGAGAACCGGTGGGATGTATTGTGTGCAGTTGAGCACAAAAGTCATGGTGAAGCAGGAAAAGTTGTGGATTGTCATGGATTCCGTCTGTTTTATGCAGGGACACATGCTACGCACTATTCGGGCGTGCTCATGATTGTCCATGAGAAACACCATCCTGTTCTTGTTAAAAATGATGTGCAAGGCCGCTTTCTGGTAATCGAAGTCTTATTTGAAGGAGAGATTTTATGGTTGCTGGGCCTCTATGCTCCGAATGATCCCGTATCCCGATGGGATCTTTGGTCGACTTTGCAGGGCTCGATGTCACTTGGCCGAAGGGGGTTCGACTTTGCAGGGCTCGATGTCACTTGGCCGAAGGGGGTTTTTGATGGGAGATTTCAATATGTGTGTTGACTCTTCTCAGTCCACTTCAGGGCATTCGGTAATAGATACGCCGGAAAGCCAAGTGTGGAATTCCTTTGCTTTGCGCATACTTAAGCAAGATCTTTGGTTGTGGCTTCACCCTTCTTTTTTAGGGTTTACTTTTCATTCCGCACAATATGCAACTACTTGGTCGCGGTTGGACCGAATGTATATCATGCAGGGGGATGATTTTCTTCCCGAGATGCTGGAAATGAAGGTCTTGCAGCAATATGCATTGTCGGACCATTTCCCCCTCCAGCTTGAGATGCGGGCACAACCTATTGCACCTTTTATGCAGTTGCTGGATACACTCCCTTTACATTTCAACTCCTCTTATTTGAAGCATCCAATTTTTGAGGGCTATATGCAGCAATTGATTGAGAGGTTCTTATTAGACTTTGCCTCTAAGGGCTTGGCTTCATTTGCACGGCTGATCTCTAATGTGCAGCGGGTTGCTCGGCAGTATGGGATTCATCATGCCTCTCTTTGTCGGCGACGTCGACATGCAGCAGAGGACTTATTGGCTTTGGTCCGTTCGTTGCTCGTGGATACCCGAGATGATGATTTTCTGCTGTCATTGGAGAGGTGTTTGGCCCATCTTATTCAAGTGTTTCAGTTGAAATCTTATCAGCAAGCCAAGCTGCATAACTTGACTGACACCTTGCAAGATAGTGCCTGCCAATCTCATAAGTTCTTTTGCGCCTTGTATGCTTCTCCTGCTCGCGAAAATATGACTAGACTCCAGGATTCGGAAGGTCGCATGGTCACTGAATCGCAGACCATTGTCAATATGTGCAGAAATTATTTTATGGAACTTCTTGGTTCTTGTCCCTCGCCTTCTAGCCAGGTTACGCATGCCCGCTCGGTCTTCTATCATCTGGTGCGCCAGTAGGTTCCACTTGATATGCAAGCCACTTTGGAGGCAGATATTTGCGAGGAGGAGGTTATGGATGTTTTGTTGCACCTGCCTAAGGATAAAAGTCTTGGTTGGGATGGTCTCACTAATGAATTCTTTGAGAACTCGGCCACGCAGCTGGTAAAGCCATTGGCGGTCATGTTTCAGCCGGTTTGGGAAACAGGGGTCATGCATTCCTCATGGAAAGAAGGCCTTATCAAACTGATTCCAAAGGTCCCTTCGCCGTCAATGCTGCAACACTGGAGACCAATTTCTTTGATGGGCTCGATGTATAAAATCTTCTCCAAAGTGCTGGCAAATCGGCTTCACAAGCACCTTCTAGCTATTGTGCATCCTCTCTAATATGGTTTCATTAAGGGCCGCAACATTCTGCATAATATCTTAAATGTGCAAATGGCTATTGACTATACGCGGCACTCCAGTCAGGAAGTGGTATTGATTCAATTGGACTTGGAAAAGGTGTTTGACTATGTGGATTGGTCTTTCATTGCAGATCTCATGTCTGCTATGGGTTTTGGTACTCGGATGTCCGGATTAATCTACACCATTAGTGCTGCGGCTTCTTCAAGAGTTATGCTCAATGGTGGGGTTACAGAGCCATTTGTCCTTGCACGCTCGGTCAGACAGGGTTGCCCTTTGAGTCCTCTCTTCTTTGCCCTGGCGACTCACCCGGTCCTTTCAATGTTTTCCTCAATGGCGGCTTCTACTCAGCTGGCAGGATTGTCTCTTCCTTTGGGGCAGCACTTCATTAGCTAATCTTTGGCTGATGACACCTTTATGATTTTGCGGGCAGACAGGGACAACATTCGAAAGGCATAAGATGTTTGGGCGCTCTTTGGTCAGGCCTCTGGTCTTCGCATCAATGCCTTTAAATCAGCCATACTCAGTTGCACGGAGCATGATTTACAGTCATTAGGCTGGCAGGGCCAGGTGGTTTCCCGTGGCTCCATTGTCACGCATCTTGGATACCCATTGGGGGTGGATGTACGGCCAAAGGACCTACTGGAGTGGATTTCACAAAAATTGGCGGCGAAGTTTATGTATTGGAAGTCGCAAGCGTGGCCATTCCATGTCCGCCTCAAAGTGGCTTAGACAATTATGCTACCAATGCTAACGTATTCCCTGCCATTGCTGCCGTGGACGCCTACTACTTTGAAGGCTCTCACTCATCCCATTCGTTTCATGCTATGGAAGAAGGATTCACTGCAAGCAGGTATTTCATGGATTTCATGGTCACATACATGTACCCCTAAACGCATGGGTGGTGGAGCTATTTTGGATGCAGAAACTCATATGCTGGCTCTTCGTTGGTCTCTTTTTCGTGCCATGTGTGTGGATCATCACCCGTGGACCATCATAGCCCGTTATTTTCTTGAGGACAGCGGGCTTCGGGCCTCCTGGTGGCATGTCCTTAATGTTGACTCTCGATTTTCGAGTCCCTCTTCCTCTCTGTTACTGCACTTGGTTGGCTCTTGGAAAGTGGTGCTCCAAAAGGCCCGTTGGCATCCAGTTGGGGACCGCTTGCAGACTAATTCCTTTCAGCTGGAATTGTTGGCAGTATCGAGATTACTTTCATGGGAAGACAAACATCAGCTCAGACCGAGATTTAACCGCATGGCCCGTTTAGGTGTGACTTCGATTGCGGATGCTACCCTTGCCACTCGCAATGTCCTCGCATCGTTTCGGACTGCTAGGAGACTTTTCAGGATCCCGCGCGGATATCGTGGTTTATGGGAACAACTATTGTCGGAGCTACAGGGTAGGCAACCCTTTCCTGCCCTGGTTGTGGATCGTCCTTGGCAGGACTGGGACCTTGCAGGCCGGTTGAGTTTGGAAAAGGCCTCTACTAATTAGGTGTATCATCTTCTCATTCAAGATCACCAATGGCTGGGTGTGAAAGCTAATACTGTTTGGGGACTGCGGAAATTGCAGTCATGGTGGCAGGCAACGCTGATGGAGGGCTGGCTGAATAAGGCACCTTTCAAATGCAAGGTCTTTCTTTGGCGGGTAATGATTGGTGGTCTTCCTCTTGCCTCGGCCCTTTCCAAGCGTAGAATCTCGAATGGCAATTGTTTCTTCTGTACCACTACTGCGGAATCGGCCCGACATTGTTTTCTTTCTTGCCCGCTTGCCAAGAATATTTGGTCACTCTTGTCGCAAATCTGGCGCGCAGTGGTGGGGTCCTCACTAACTCCTTTCGATTGGGTTTTTGTGCGCCCAAAGTACCCCACACTGCCACAGTTACATATGAAGATCTTATTTCACTTTTTCAGATACTGGGGATGCTGGCACATTTGGACCACGCGCAATGCTTTTCTCTTTGATTCGGCCTCTAATGTACCGAGACATATTGCCAGGCTTAAAGGCCTCTTGCATTGGCAGCTAGATCTCATCCGGCACTCCGACTTGCTCCCTCGGGAGGATTTGCTTCCCTGGCATATGGCAATTGCCTCTGGGTGGTTGCCATGATTGGTGTAACCCTTTTTAGTGCATTAATACGGGGATTTCCCACACGTTGGCCTAGGGCCCTCGTGTCTCTTGTAATCATGTAATCATGTAATCTTGTACCTTTTTTTCGTAATTAATACAATTACCTTTTACGAAAAAAAAATAGAGAGAGCTGTGTTCGTTGCTACCGCTCGTGAGCTCCTGCCTCTGCATCTGACCTGTACAAGTAGTGATACAACATGGGTGATACAACATGGCTGGTCTGGATATGGCTTTTATTGACGAAACGGTGGCAGCCCTTGGTCCGGATTCTGATACAGAGGAACCAAAGGATATGGTCCCTTGCACAGAGAAGATGTCTCCTGGTCCTGACTTCCAGCCTGCGGGCAAACGTACCAAGCATATGTCGGAAGAGAGAATCCATCATCAGGATCGTTCTTATGCTCAGGTTGCTTGTGATTCTGTGGATTCTCAGGATGTTGACTGGGAGCATTTATTGGAGTTTGCCAACACTCAGCTTGGCGATTATGTCCAACATAATCATGAAGCTTTTTCTGACTCTGGAACTGAAGATGTTCTGGAAGCCAGGATGGGCCCGAAAAATATATTGCGTTCATTTTCAGTATTTTATGACCATGCTGTTATACTCTTCTTCACTGGCAGGATCCCAGTGCTTTTCCATATTCGCCAGTGGCTGCATAATCT